>NW_027487063.1:0-17977 GCF_050908995.1 Andrena cerasifolii | reverse complement strand
TTGGTTCGTTGTTTCGTTGTTTCGTTGTTTCGTTGTTTCGTTGTTTCGTTGTTTCGTTGTTTCGTTGTTTCGTTGTTTCGTTGTTTCGTTGTTTCGTTGTTTCGTTGTTTCGTTGTTTCGTTGTTTCGTTGTTTCGTTGTTTCGTTGTTTCGTTGTTTCGTTGTTTCGTTGTTTCGTTGTTTCGTTGTTTCGTTGTTTCGTTGTTTCGTTGTTTCGTTGTTTCGTTGTTTCGTTGTTTCGTTGTTTCGTTGTTTCGTTGTTTCGTTGTTTCGTTGTTTCGTGGTTTCGTTGTTTCGTTGTTTCGTTGTTTCGTTGTTTCGTTGTTTCGTTGTTTCGTTGTTTCGTTGTTTCGTTGGTTCTTTTGTTTCTTTGTCACGTTGTTCGTTTGTTCGTTTGTTCGTTTGTTCGTTTGTTCGTTGGTACGTTGGTTCGTTGGTTCGTTGGTTCGTTGGTTCGTTGGTTCGTTGGTTCGTTGGTTCGTTGGTTCGTTGGTTCGTTGGTTCGTTGGTTCGTTGGTTCGTTGGTTCGTTGGTTCATTTGTTCGTTGGTTCGTTGGTTCGTTGGTTCGTTGGTTCGTTGATTCGTTGGTTCGTTGGTTCGTTGGTTCGTTGGTTCGTTGGTTCGTTGGTTCGTTGGTTGGTTGGTTGGTTGGTTCGTTGGTTCGTTGTTTCGTTGGTTCGTTTGTTCGTTTGTTCGTTTCTTCGTTTGTTCGTTTGTTCGTTGGTTCGTTGGTTCGTTGGTTCGTTGGTTCGTTGGTTCGTTGGTTCGTTGGTTCGTTGGTTCGTTGGTTCGTTGGTTCGTTGTTTCGTTGTTCCGTTGTTCCGTTGTTTCGTTGTTTCGTTGTTTCGTTGTTTCGTTGTTTCGTTGTTTCGTTGTTTCGTTGTTTCGTTGTTTCGTTGTTTCGTTGTTTCGTTGTTTCGTTGTTTCGTTGTTTCGTTGTTTCGTTGTTTCGTTGTTTCGTTGTTTCGTTGTTTCGTTGTTTCGTTGTTTCGTTGTTTCGTTGTTTCGTTGTTTCGTTGTTTCGTTGTTTCGTTGTTTCGTTGTTTCGTTGTTTCGTTGTTTCGTTGTTTCGTTGTTTCGTTGTTTCGTTGTTTCGTTGTTTCGTTGTTTCGTTGTTTCGTTGTTTCGTTGTTTCGTTGTTTCGTTGTTTCGTTGTTTCGTTGTTTCGTTGTTTCGTTGTTTCGTTGTTTCGTTGGTTCTTTTGTTTCTTTGTCACTTTGTTCGTTTGTTCGTTTGTTCGTTTGTTCGTTTGTTCGTTGGTTCGTTTGTTCGTTGGTTCGTTGGTTCGTTGGTTCGTTGGTTCGTTGGTTCGTTGGTTCGTTGGTTCGTTGGTTCGTTGGTTCGTTGGTTCGTTTGTTCGTTGGTTCGTTGGTTCGTTGTTTCGTTGTTTCCTTGTTTCGTTGTTTCGTTGTTTCGTTGTTTCGTTGTTTCGTTGTTTCGTTGTTTCGTTGTTTCGTTGTTTCGTTGTTTCGTTGTTTCGTTGTTTCGTTGTTTCGTTGTTTCGTTGTTTCGTTGTTTCGTTGTTTCGTTGTTTCGTTGTTTCGTTGTTTCCTTGTTTCGTTGTTTCGTTGTTTCGTTGTTTCGTTGTTTCGTTGTTTCGTTGTTTCGTTGTTTCGTTGTTTCGTTGTTTCGTTGTTTCGTTGTTTCGTTGTTTCGTTGTTTCGTTGTTTCGTTGTTTCGTTGTTTCGTTGTTTCGTTGTTTCGTTGTTTCGTTGTTTCGTTGTTTCGTTGTTTCGTTGTTTCGTTGTTTCGTTGTTTCGTTGTTTCGTTGTTTCGTTGTTTCGTTGTTTCGTTGTTTCGTTGTTTCGTTGGTTCTTTTGTTTCTTTGTCACGTTGTTCGTTTGTTCGTTTGTTCGTTTGTTCGTTTGTTCGTTGGTACGTTGGTTCGTTGGTTCGTTGGTTCGTTGGTTCGTTGGTTCGTTGGTTCGTTGGTTCGTTGGTTCGTTGGTTCGTTGGTTCGTTGGTTCATTTGTTCGTTGGTTCGTTGGTTCGTTGGTTCGTTGGTTCGTTGGTTCGTTGGTTCGTTGGTTCGTTGGTTCGTTGGTTCGTTGGTTGGTTGGTTCGTTGGTTCGTTGTTTCGTTGGTTCGTTTGTTCGTTTGTTCGTTTGTTCGTTTGTTCGTTTGTTCGTTTCTTCGTTTCTTCGTTTGTTCGTTTGTTCGTTGGTTCGTTGGTTCGTTGGTGCGTTGGTCCGTTGTTTCGTTGTTTCGTTGTTTCGTTGTTTCGTTGTTTCGTTGTTTCGTTGTTTCGTTGTTTCGTTGTTTCGTTGTTTCGTTGTTTCGTTGCTTCGTTGCTTCGTTGTTTCGTTGTTTCGTTGTTTCGTTGTTTCGTTGTTTCGTTGTTTCGTTGTTTCGTTGCTTCGTTGCTTCGTGGTTTCGTTGTTTCGTTGTTTCCTTGTTTCGTTGTTTCGTTGTTTCGTTGTTTCGTTGTTTCGTTGTTTCGTTGTTTCGTTGTTTCGTTGTTTCGTTGTTTCGTTGTTTCGTTGTTTCGTTGTTTCGTTGTTTCGTTGTTTCGTTGTTTCGTTGGTTCTTTTGTTTCTTTGTCACTTTGTTCGTTTGTTCGTTTGTTCGTTTGTTCGTTTGTTTCTTTGTCACTTTGTTCGTTTGTTCGTTTGTTCGTTTGTTCGTTTGTTCGTTTGTTCGTTGGTTCGTTTGTTCGTTGGTTCGTTGGTTCGTTGGTTCGTTGGTTCGTTGGTTCGTTGGTTCGTTGGTTCGTTGGTTCGTTGGTTCGTTGGTTCGTTGGTTCGTTGTTTCGTTGTTTCGTTGTTTCGTTGTTTCGTTGTTTCGTTGTTTCGTTGTTTCGTTGTTTCGTTGTTTCGTAGTTTCGTTGTTTCGTTGTTTCGTTGTTTCGTTGTTTCGTTGTTTCGTTGTTTCGTTGTTTCGTTGTTTCGTAGTTTCGTTGTTTCGTTGTTTCGTTGTTTCGTTGTTTCGTTGTTTCGTTGTTTCGTTGTTTCGTTGTTTCGTTGTTTCGTTGTTTCGTTGTTTCGTTGTTTCGTTGTTTCGTTGTTTCGTTGTTTCGTTGTTTCGTTGTTTCGTTGTTTCGTTGTTTCGTTGTTTCGTTGTTTCGTTGTTTCGTTGTTTCGTTGTTTCGTTGTTTCGTTGTTTCGTTGTTTCGTTGTTTCGTTGTTTCGTTGTTTCGTTGTTTCGTTGTTTCGTTGTTTCGTTGTTTCGTTGTTTCGTTGTTTCGTTGTTTCGTTGTTTCGTTGTTTCGTTGTTTCGTTGTTTCGTTGTTTCGTTGTTTCGTTGTTTCGTTGGTTCTTTTGTTTCTTTGTCACGTTGTTCGTTTGTTCGTTTGTTCGTTTGTTCGTTTGTTCGTTGGTACGTTGGTTCGTTGGTTCGTTGGTTCGTTGGTTCGTTGGTTCGTTGGTTCGTTGGTTCGTTGGTTCGTTGGTTCGTTGGTTCGTTGGTTCGTTGGTTCGTTGGTTCGTTGGTTCATTTGTTCGTTGGTTCGTTGGTTCGTTGGTTCGTTGGTTCGTTGGTTCGTTGGTTCGTTGGTTCGTTGGTTGGTTGGTTCGTTGGTTCGTTGTTTCGTTGGTTCGTTTGTTCGTTTGTTCGTTTGTTCGTTTGTTCGTTTGTTCGTTTCTTCGTTTGTTCGTTTGTTCGTTGGTTCGTTGGTTCGTTGGTTCGTTGGTTCGTTGGTTCGTTGGTTCGTTGGTTCGTTGGTTCGTTGGTTCGTTGTTTCGTTGTTTCGTTGTTTCGTTGTTCCGTTGTTTCGTTGTTTCGTTGTTTCGTTGTTTCGTTGTTTCGTTGTTTCGTTGTTTCGTTGTTTCGTTGTTTCGTTGTTTCGTTGTTTCGTTGTTTCGTTGTTTCGTTGTTTCGTTGTTTCGTTGTTTCGTTGTTTCGTTGTTTCGTTGTTTCGTTGTTTCGTTGTTTCGTTGTTTCGTTGTTTCGTTGTTTCGTTGTTTCGTTGTTTCGTTGTTTCGTTGTTTCGTTGTTTCGTTGTTTCGTTGTTTCGTTGTTTCGTTGTTTCGTTGTTTCGTTGTTTCGTTGTTTCGTTGTTTCGTTGTTTCGTTGTTTCGTTGTTTCGTTGTTTCGTTGTTTCGTTGTTTCGTTGTTTCGTTGTTTCGTTGTTTCGTTGTTTCGTTGTTTCGTTGTTTCGTTGTTTCGTTGTTTCGTTGTTTCGTTGTTTCGTTGGTTCTTTTGTTTCTTTGTCACTTTGTTCGTTTGTTCGTTTGTTCGTTTGTTCGTTTGTTCGTTTGTTCGTTGGTTCGTTTGTTCGTTGGTTCGTTGGTTCGTTGGTTCGTTGTTTCGTTGGTTCGTTGGTTCGTTGGTTCGTTTGTTCGTTGGTTCGTTGGTTCGTTGGTTCGTTGGTTCGTTGGTTCGTTGGTTCGTTGGTTCGTTGGTTCGTTGGTTCGTTTGTTCGTTGTTTCGTTGGTTCGTTGGTTCGTTGTTTCGTTGTTTCGTTGTTTCCTTGTTTCGTTGTTTCGTTGTTTCGTTGTTTCGTTGTTTCGTTGTTTCGTTGTTTCGTTGTTTCGTAGTTTCGTTGTTTCGTTGTTTCGTTGTTTCGTTGTTTCGTTGTTTCGTTGTTTCGTTGTTTCGTTGTTTCGTTGTTTCGTTGTTTCGTTGTTTCGTTGTTTCGTTGTTTCGTTGTTTCGTTGTTTCTTTGTCACTTTGTTCGTTTGTTCGTTTGTTCGTTTGTTCGTTTGTTCGTTTGTTCGTTGGTTCGTTGGTTCGTTGGTTCGTTGGTTCGTTGGTTCGTTGGTTCGTTGGTTCGTTGGTTCGTTGGTTCGTTGGTTCGTTTGTTCGTTTGTTCGTTGGTTCGTTGGTTCGTTGGTTCGTTGGTTCGTTGGTTCGTTGGTTCGTTGGTTCGTTGGTTCGTTGGTTCGTTGGTTCGTTTGTTCGTTGGTTCGTTGGTTCGTTGTTTCGTTGTTTCGTTGTTTCCTTGTTTCGTTGTTTCGTTGTTTCGTTGTTTCGTTGTTTCGTTGTTTCGTTGTTTCGTTGTTTCGTTGTTTCGTTGTTTCGTTGTTTCGTTGTTTCGTTGTTTCGTTGTTTCGTTGTTTCGTTGTTTCGTTGTTTCGTTGTTTCGTTGTTTCGTTGTTTCGTTGTTTCGTTGTTTCGTTGTTTCGTTGTTTCGTTGTTTCGTTGTTTCGTTGTTTCGTTGTTTCGTTGTTTCGTTGTTTCGTTGTTTCGTTGTTTCGTTGTTTCGTTGTTTCGTTGTTTCGTTGTTTCGTTGTTTCGTTGTTTCGTTGTTTCGTTGTTTCGTTGTTTCGTTGTTTCGTTGTTTCGTTGTTTCGTTGTTTCGTTGTTTCGTTGTTTCGTTGTTTCGTTGTTTCGTTGTTTCGTTGTTTCGTTGTTTCGTTGTTTCGTTGTTTCGTTGTTTCGTTGTTTCGTTGTTTCGTTGTTTCGTTGTTTCGTTGTTTCGTTGTTTCGTTGTTTCGTTGTTTCGTTGTTTCGTTGTTTCGTTGTTTCGTTGTTTCGTTGTTTCGTTGTTTCGTTGTTTCGTTGTTTCGTTGTTTCGTTGTTTCGTTGTTTCGTTGTTTCGTTGTTTCGTTGTTTCGTTGTTTCGTTGTTTCGTTGTTTCGTTGTTTCGTTGTTTCGTTGTTTCGTTGTTTCGTTGTTTCGTTGTTTCGTTGTTTCGTTGTTTCGTTGTTTCGTTGTTTCGTTGTTTCGTTGTTTCGTTGTTTCGTTGTTTCGTTGTTTCGTTGTTTCGTTGTTTCGTTGGTTCTTTTCTTTCTTTGTCACTTTGTTCGTTTGTTCGTTTGTTCGTTGGTTCGTTGGTTCGTTGGTTCGTTGTTTCGTTGTTTCGTTGTTTCGTTGTTTCGTTGTTTCGTTGTTTCGTTGTTTCGTTGTTTCGTTGTTTCGTTGTTTCGTTGTTTCGTTGTTTCGTTGTTTCGTTGTTTCGTTGTTTCGTTGTTTCGTTGTTTCGTTGTTTCGTTGTTTCGTTGTTTCGTTGTTTCGTTGTTTCGTTGTTTCGTTGTTTCGTTGTTTCGTTGTTTCGTTGTTTCGTTGTTTCGTTGTTTCGTTGTTTCGTTGTTTCGTTGGTTCTTTTCTTTCTTTGTCACTTTGTTCGTTTGTTCGTTTGTTCGTTGGTTCGTTGGTTCGTTGGTTCGTTGGTTCGTTGGTTCGTTGGTTCGTTGGTTCGTTGGTTCGTTGGTTCGTTGTTTCGTTGTTTCGTTGTTTCGTTGTTTCGTTGTTTCGTTGTTTCGTTGTTTCGTTGTTTCGTTGTTTCGTTGTTTCGTTGTTTCGTTGTTTCGTTGGTTCGTTGTTTCGTTGTTTCTTTGTTTCGTTGTTTCGTTGTTTCGTTGTTTCGTTGTTTCGTTGTTTCGTTGTTTCGTTGTTTCGTTGTTTCGTTGTTTCGTTGGTTCTTTTCTTTCTTTGTCACTTTGTTCGTTTGTTCGTTTGTTCGTTGGTTCGTTGGTTCGTTGGTTCGTTGGTTCGTTGGTTCGTTGGTTCGTTGTTTCGTTGTTTCGTTGTTTCGTTGTTTCGTTGTTTCGTTGTTTCGTTGTTTCGTTGTTTCGTTGTTTCGTTGTTTCGTTGTTTCGTTGGTTCGTTGTTTCGTTGTTTCGTTGTTTCGTTGTTTCGTTGTTTCGTTGTTTCGTTGTTTCGTTGTTTCGTTGTTTCGTTGTTTCGTTGTTTCGTTGTTTCGTTGTTTCGTTGTTTCGTTGTTTCGTTGTTTCGTTGTTTCGTTGTTTCGTTGTTTCGTTGTTTCGTTGTTTCGTTGTTTCGTTGTTTCGTTGTTTCGTTGTTTCGTTGTTTCGTTGTTTCGTTGTTTCGTTGTTTCGTTGTTTCGTTGTTTCGTTGTTTCGTTGTTTCGTTGTTTCGTTGTTTCGTTGTTTCGTTGTTTCGTTGTTTCGTTGTTTCGTTGTTTCGTTGTTTCGTTGTTTCGTTGTTTCGCTGTTTCGTTGTTTCGTTGGTTCTTTTCTTTCTTTGTCACTTTGTTCGTTTGTTCGTTGTTTCGTTGTTTCGTTGTTTCGTTGTTTCGTTGTTTCGTTGTTTCGTTGGTTCTTTTCTTTCTTTGTCACTTTGTTCGTTTGTTCGTTTGTTCGTTGGTTCGTTGTTTCGTTGTTTCGTTGTTTCGTTGTTTCGTTGTTTCGTTGTTTCGTTGTTTCGTTGGTTCTTTTGTTTCTTTGTCACGTTGTTCGTTTGTTCGTTTGTTCGTTTGTTCGTTTGTTCGTTGGTACGTTGTTTCGTTGTTTCGTTGTTTCGTTGGTTCGTTGGTTCGTTGGTTCGTTGTTTCGTTGTTTCGTTGTTTCGTTGTTTCGTTGTTTCGTTGTTTCGTTGTTTCGTTGTTTCGTTGTTTCGTTGTTTCGTTGTTTCGTTGTTTCGTTGTTTCGTTGTTTCGTTGTTTCGTTGTTTCGTTGTTTCGTTGTTTCGTTGTTTCGTTGTTTCGTTGTTTCGTTGTTTCGTTGTTTCGTTGTTTCGTTGTTTCGTTGTTTCGTTGTTTCGTTGTTTCGTTGTTTCGTTGTTTCGTTGTTTCGTTGTTTCGTTGTTTCGTTGTTTCGTTGTTTCGTTGTTTCGTTGTTTCGTTGTTTCGTTGTTTCGTTGTTTCGTTGTTTCGTTGTTTCGTTGTTTCGTTGTTTCGTTGTTTCGTTGTTTCGTTGTTTCGTTGTTTCGTTGTTTCGTTGTTTCGTTGTTTCGTTGTTTCGTTGTTTCGTTGTTTCGTTGTTTCGTTGTTTCGTTGTTTCGTTGTTTCGTTGTTTCGTTGTTTCGTTGTTTCGTTGTTTCGTTGTTTCGTTGTTTCGTTGTTTCGTTGTTTCGTTGTTTCGTTGTTTCGTTGTTTCGTTGTTTCGTTGTTTCGTTGTTTCGTTGTTTCGTTGTTTCGTTGTTTCGTTGTTTCGTTGTTTCGTTGTTTCGTTGTTTCGTTGTTTCGTTGTTTCGTTGTTTCGTTGTTTCGTTGTTTCGTTGTTTCGTTGTTTCGTTGTTTCGTTGTTTCGTTGTTTCGTTGTTTCGTTGTTTCGTTGTTTCGTTGTTTCGTTGTTTCGTTGTTTCGTTGTTTCGTTGGTTCTTTTCTTTCTTTGTCACTTTGTTCGTTTGTTCGTTTGTTCGTTGGTTCGTTGGTTCGTTGGTTCGTTGTTTCGTTGTTTCGTTGTTTCGTTGTTTCGTTGTTTCGTTGTTTCGTTGTTTCGTTGTTTCGTTGTTTCGTTGTTTCGTTGTTTCGTTGTTTCGTTGTTTCGTTGTTTCGTTGTTTCGTTGTTTCGTTGTTTCGTTGTTTCGTTGTTTCGTTGTTTCGTTGTTTCGTTGTTTCGTTGTTTCGTTGTTTCGTTGTTTCGTTGTTTCGTTGTTTCGTTGTTTCGTTGTTTCGTTGTTTCGTTGTTTCGTTGTTTCGTTGTTTCGTTGTTTCGTTGTTTCGTTGTTTCGTTGTTTCGTTGTTTCGTTGGTTCTTTTCTTTCTTTGTCACTTTGTTCGTTTGTTCGTTTGTTCGTTGGTTCGTTGGTTCGTTGGTTCGTTGGTTCGTTGGTTCGTTGGTTCGTTGGTTCGTTGGTTCGTTGGTTCGTTGTTTCGTTGTTTCGTTGTTTCGTTGTTTCGTTGTTTCGTTGTTTCGTTGTTTCGTTGTTTCGTTGTTTCGTTGTTTCGTTGTTTCGTTGTTTCGTTGGTTCGTTGTTTCGTTGTTTCTTTGTTTCGTTGTTTCGTTGTTTCGTTGTTTCGTTGTTTCGTTGTTTCGTTGTTTCGTTGTTTCGTTGTTTCGTTGTTTCGTTGTTTCGTTGTTTCGTTGGTTCTTTTCTTTCTTTGTCACTTTGTTCGTTTGTTCGTTTGTTCGTTGGTTCGTTGGTTCGTTGGTTCGTTGGTTCGTTGTTTCGTTGTTTCGTTGTTTCGTTGTTTCGTTGTTTCGTTGTTTCGTTGTTTCGTTGTTTCGTTGTTTCGTTGTTTCGTTGTTTCGTTGTTTCGTTGTTTCGTTGTTTCGTTGTTTCGTTGTTTCGTTGTTTCGTTGTTTCGTTGTTTCGTTGTTTCGTTGTTTCGTTGTTTCGTTGTTTCGTTGTTTCGTTGTTTCGCTGTTTCGTTGTTTCGTTGGTTCTTTTCTTTCTTTGTCACTTTGTTCGTTTGTTCGTTGTTTCGTTGTTTCGTTGTTTCGTTGTTTCGTTGTTTCGTTGTTTCGTTGGTTCTTTTCTTTCTTTGTCACTTTGTTCGTTTGTTCGTTTGTTCGTTGGTTCGTTGTTTCGTTGTTTCGTTGTTTCGTTGTTTCGTTGTTTCGTTGTTTCGTTGGTTCTTTTGTTTCTTTGTCACTTTGTTTCTTTGTTCGTTGTTCGTTTGTTCGTTGTGTTCGTTGGTACGTTGGTTCGTTGGTTCGTTGGTTCGTTGGTTCGTTGGTTCGTTGGTTCGTTGTTTCGTTGTTTCGTTGTTTCGTTGTTTCGTTGTTTCGTTGTTTCGTTGTTTCGTTGTTTCGTTGTTTCGTTGTTTCGTTGTTTCGTTGTTTCGTTGTTTCGTTGTTTCGTTGTTTCGTTGTTTCGTTGTTTCGTTGTTTCGTTGTTTCGTTGTTTCGTTGTTTCGTTGTTTCGTTGTTTCGTTGTTTCGTTGTTTCGTTGTTTCGTTGTTTCGTTGTTTCGTTGTTTCGTTGTTTCGTTGTTTCGTTGTTTCGTTGTTTCGTTGTTTCGTTGTTTCGTTGTTTCGTTGTTTCGTTGTTTCGTTGTTTCGTTGTTTCGTTGTTTCGTTGTTTCGTTGTTTCGTTGTTTCGTTGTTTCGTTGTTTCGTTGTTTCGTTGTTTCGTTGTTTCGTTGTTTCGTTGTTTCGTTGTTTCGTTGTTTCGTTGGTTCTTTTCTTTCTTTGTCACTTTGTTCGTTGTTTCGTTGTTTCGTTGTTTCGTTGTTTCGTTGTTTCGTTGTTTCGTTGTTTCGTTGTTTCGTTGTTTCGTTGTTTCGTTGTTTCGTTGTTTCGTTGTTTCGTTGTTTCGTTGTTTCGTTGTTTCGTTGTTTCGTTGTTTCGTTGTTTCGTTGTTTCGTTGTTTCGTTGTTTCGTTGTTTCGTTGTTTCGTTGTTTCGTTGTTTCGTTGTTTCGTTGTTTCGTTGTTTCGTTGTTTCGTTGTTTCGTTGTTTCGTTGTTTCGTTGTTTCGTTGTTTCGTTGTTTCGTTGTTTCGTTGTTTCGTTGTTTCGTTGTTTCGTTGTTTCGTTGTTTCGTTGTTTCGTTGTTTCGTTGGTTCTTTTGTTTCTTTGTCACGTTGTTCGTTTGTTCGTTTGTTCGTTTGTTCGTTTGTTCGTTGGTACGTTGGTTCGTTGGTTCGTTGGTTCGTTGGTTCGTTGGTTCGTTGGTTCGTTGGTTCGTTGGTTCGTTGGTTCGTTGGTTCGTTGGTTCATTTGTTCGTTGGTTCGTTGGTTCGTTGGTTCGTTGGTTCGTTGGTTCGTTGGTTCGTTGGTTCGTTGGTTCGTTGGTTCGTTGTTTCGTTGTTTCGTTGTTTCGTTGTTTCGTTGTTTCGTTATTTCGTTGTTTCGTTGTTTCGTTGTTTCGTTGTTTCGTTGTTTCGTTGTTTCGTTGTTTCGTTGTTTCGTTGTTTCGTTGTTTCGTTGGTTCGTTGTTTCGTTGTATCTTTGTTTCGTTGTTTCGTTGTTTCGTTGTTTCGTTGTTTCGTTGTTTCGTTGTTTCGTTGTTTCGTTGTTTCGTTGTTTCGTTGTTTCGTTGTTTCGCTGTTTCGTTGTTTCGTTGTTTCGTTGTTTCGTTGTTTCGTTGTTTCGTTGGTTCTTTTCTTTCTTTGTCACTTTGTTCGTTTGTTCGTTGGTTCGTTGGTTCGTTGGTTCGTTGGTTCGTTGGTTCGTTGGTTCGTTGGTTCGTTGGATCGTTTGTTCGTTGGTTCGAAGGTTCGTTGGTTCGTCGGTTCGTTGGTTCGTTGGTTCGTTGGTTCGTTGGTTCGTTGGTTCGTTGGTTCGTTGGTTCGTTGGTTCGTTGGTTCGTTGGTTCGTTGGTTCGTTTATTCGTTTGTTCGTTTGTTCGTTTGTTCGTTTGTTCGTTTGTTCGTTGGTTCGTTGGTTCGTTGGTTCGTTGGATCGTTTGTTCGTTGGTTCGAAGGTTCGTTGGTTCGTTGTTTCGTTGTTACGTTGTTTCGTTGTTTCGTTGTTTCGTTGTTTCGTTGTTTCGTTGTTTCGTTGTTTCGTTGTTTCGTTGTTTCGTTGTTTCGTTGTTTCGTTGTTTCGTTGTTTCGTTGTTTCGTTGTTTCGTTGTTTCGTTGTTTCGTTGTTTCGTTGTTTCGTTGTTTCGTTGTTTCGTTGTTTCGTTGTTTCGTTGTTTCGTTGTTTCGTTGTTTCGTTGTTTCGTTGTTTCGTTGTTTCGTTGTTTCGTTGTTTCGTTGTTTCGTTGTTTCTTTGTTTCGTTGTTTCGTTGTTTCGTTGTTTCGTTGTTTCGTTGTTTCGTTGTTTCGTTGTTTCGTTGTTTCGTTGTTTCGTTGTTTCGTTGTTTCGTTGTTTCGTTGTTTCGCTGTTTCGTTGTTTCGTTGGTTCTTTTCTTTCTTTGTCACTTTGTTCGTTTGTTCGTTGTTTCGTTGTTTCGTTGTTTCGTTGTTTCGTTGTTTCGTTGTTTCGTTGGTTCTTTTCTTTCTTTGTCACTTTGTTCGTTTGTTCGTTTGTTCGTTGGTTCGTTGTTTCGTTGTTTCGTTGTTTCGTTGTTTCGTTGTTTCGTTGTTTCGTTGGTTCTTTTGTTTCTTTGTCACGTTGTTCGTTTGTTCGTTTGTTCGTTTGTTCGTTTGTTCGTTGGTACGTTGGTTCGTTGGTTCGTTGGTTCGTTGGTTCGTTGGTTCGTTGGTTCGTTGTTTCGTTGTTTCGTTGTTTCGTTGTTTCGTTGTTTCGTTGTTTCGTTGTTTCGTTGTTTCGTTGTTTCGTTGTTTCGTTGTTTCGTTGTTTCGTTGTTTCGTTGTTTCGTTGTTTCGTTGTTTCGTTGTTTCGTTGTTTCGTTGTTTCGTTGTTTCGTTGTTTCGTTGTTTCGTTGTTTCGTTGTTTCGTTGTTTCGTTGTTTCGTTGTTTCGTTGTTTCGTTGTTTCGTTGTTTCGTTGTTTCGTTGTTTCGTTGTTTCGTTGTTTCGTTGTTTCGTTGTTTCGTTGTTTCGTTGTTTCGTTGTTTCGTTGTTTCGTTGTTTCGTTGTTTCGTTGTTTCGTTGTTTCGTTGTTTCGTTGTTTCGTTGTTTCGTTGTTTCGTTGTTTCGTTGTTTCGTTGTTTCGTTGTTTCGTTGTTTCGTTGTTTCGTTGTTTCGTTGTTTCGTTGGTTCTTTTCTTTCTTTGTCACTTTGTTCGTTGTTTCGTTGTTTCGTTGTTTCGTTGTTTCGTTGTTTCGTTGTTTCGTTGTTTCGTTGTTTCGTTGTTTCGTTGTTTCGTTGTTTCGTTGTTTCGTTGTTTCGTTGTTTCGTTGTTTCGTTGTTTCGTTGTTTCGTTGTTTCGTTGTTTCGTTGTTTCGTTGTTTCGTTGTTTCGTTGTTTCGTTGTTTCGTTGTTTCGTTGTTTCGTTGTTTCGTTGTTTCGTTGTTTCGTTGTTTCGTTGTTTCGTTGTTTCGTTGTTTCGTTGTTTCGTTGTTTCGTTGTTTCGTTGTTTCGTTGTTTCGTTGTTTCGTTGTTTCGTTGTTTCGTTGTTTCGTTGTTTCGTTGTTTCGTTGTTTCGTTGTTTCGTTGTTTCGTTGGTTCTTTTGTTTCTTTGTCACGTTGTTCGTTTGTTCGTTTGTTCGTTTGTTCGTTTGTTCGTTGGTACGTTGGTTCGTTGGTTCGTTGGTTCGTTGGTTCGTTGGTTCGTTGGTTCGTTGGTTCGTTGGTTCGTTGGTTCGTTGGTTCGTTGGTTCATTTGTTCGTTGGTTCGTTGGTTCGTTGGTTCGTTGGTTCGTTGGTTCGTTGGTTCGTTGGTTCGTTGGTTCGTTGGTTCGTTGTTTCGTTGTTTCGTTGTTTCGTTGTTTCGTTGTTTCGTTATTTCGTTGTTTCGTTGTTTCGTTGTTTCGTTGTTTCGTTGTTTCGTTGTTTCGTTGTTTCGTTGTTTCGTTGTTTCGTTGGTTCGTTGTTTCGTTGTTTCTTTGTTTCGTTGTTTCGTTGTTTCGTTGTTTCGTTGTTTCGTTGTTTCGTTGTTTCGTTGTTTCGTTGTTTCGTTGTTTCGTTGTTTCGTTGTTTCGTTGTTTCGTTGTTTCGTTGTTTCGTTGTTTCGTTGTTTCGTTGGTTCTTTTCTTTCGTTGTCACTTTGTTCGTTTGTTCGTTGGTTCGTTGGTTCGTTGGTTCGTTGGTTCGTTGGTTCGTTGGTTCGTTGGTTCGTTGGATCGTTTGTTCGTTGGTTCGAAGGTTCGTTGGTTCGTCGGTTCGTTGGTTCGTTGGTTCGTTGGTTCGTTGGTTCGTTGGTTCGTTGGTTCGTTGGTTCGTTGGTTCGTTGGTTCGTTGGTTCGTTGGTTCGTTTATTCGTTTGTTCGTTTGTTCGTTTGTTCGTTTGTTCGTTTGTTCGTTGGTTCGTTGGTTCGTTGGTTCGTTGGATCGTTTGTTCGTTGGTTCGAAGGTTCGTTGGTTCGTTGTTTCGTTGTTACGTTGTTTCGTTGTTTCGTTGTTTCGTTGTTTCGTTGTTTCGTTGTTTCGTTGTTTCGTTGTTTCGTTGTTTCGTTGTTTCGTTGTTTCGTTGTTTCGTTGTTTCGTTGTTTTGTTGTTTCGTTGTTTCGTTGTTTCGTTGTTTCGTTGTTTCGTTGTTTCGTTGGTTCTTTTGTTTCTTTGTCACGTTGTTCGTTTGTTCGTTTGTTCGTTTGTTCGTTTGTTCGTTGGTACGTTGGTTCGTTGGTTCGTTGGTTCGTTGGTTCGTTGGTTCGTTGGTTCGTTGGTTCGTTGGATCGTTGGTTCGTTGGTTCGAAGGTTCGTTGGTTCGTTGGTTCGTTGGTTCGTTGGTTCGTTGGTTCGTTGGTTCGTTGGTTCGTTTGTTCGTTTGTTCGTTTGTTCGTTTGTTCGTTGTTTCGTTGTTTCGTTGTTTCGTTGTTTCGTTGTTTCGTTGTTTCGTTGTTTCGTTGTTTCGTTGTTTCGTTGTTTCGTTGTTTCGTTGTTTCGTTGTTTCGTTGATTCGTTGTTTCGTTGTTTCGTTGTTTCGTTGTTTCGTTGTTTCGTTGTTTCGTTGTTTCGTTGTTTCGTTGTTTCGTTGTTTCGTTGTTTCGTTGTTTCGTTGTTTCGTTGTTTCGTTGTTTCGTTGTTTCGTTGTTTCGTTGTTTCGTTGTTTCGTTGTTTCGTTGTTTCGTTGTTTCGTTGTTTCGTTGTTTCGTTGGTTCGTTGTTTCGTTGTTTCTTTGTTTCGTTGTTTCGTTGTTTCGTTGTTTCGTTGTTTCGTTGTTTCGTTGTTTCGTTGTTTCGTTGTTTCGTTGTTTCGTTGTTTCGTTGTTTCGTTGTTTCGTTGTTTCGTTGTTTCGTTGGTTCTTTTCTTTCTTTGTCACTTTGTTCGTTTGTTCGTTTGTTCGATGGTTCGTTGGTTCGTTGGTTCGTTGTTTCGTTGTTTCGTTGTTTCGTTGTTTCGTTGTTTCGTTGTTTCGTTGTTTCGTTGTTTCGTTGTTTCGTTGTTTCGTTGTTTCGTTGTTTCGTTGTTTCGTTGTTTCGTTGTTTCGTTGTTTCGTTGTTTCGTTGTTTCGTTGTTTCGTTGTTTCGTTGTTTCGTTGTTTCGTTGTTTCGTTGTTTCGTTGTTTCGTTGTTTCGTTGTTTCGTTGTTTCGTTGTTTCGTTGTTTCGTTGTTTCGTTGTTTCGTTGTTTCGTTGTTTCGTTGTTTCGTTGTTTCGTTGTTTCGTTGTTTCGTTGTTTCGTTGTTTCGTTGTTTCGTTGTTTCGTTGTTTCGTTGTTTCGTTGTTTCGTTGTTTCGTTGTTTCGTTGTTTCGTTGTTTCGTTGTTTCGTTGTTTCGTTGTTTCGTTGTTTCGTTGTTTCGTTGTTTCGTTGTTTCGTTGTTTCGTTGTTTCGTTGTTTCGTTGTTTCGTTGTTTCGTTGTTTCGTTGTTTCGTTGGTTCTTTTCTTTCTTTGTCACTTTGTTCGTTTGTTCGTTTGTTCGTTGGTTCGTTGGTTCGTTGGTTCGTTGGTTCGTTGGTTCGTTGGTTCGTTGGTTCGTTGGTTCGTTGGTTCGTTGGTTCGTTGGTTCGTTGTTTCGTTGTTTCGTTGTTTCGTTGTTTCGTTGTTTCGTTGTTTCGTTGTTTCGTTGTTTCGTTGTTTCGTTGTTTCGTTGTTTCGTTGTTTCGTTGGTTCGTTGTTTCGTTGTTTCTTTGTTTCGTTGTTTCGTTGTTTCGTTGTTTCGTTGTTTCGTTGTTTCGTTGTTTCGTTGTTTCGTTGTTTCGTTGTTTCGTTGTTTCGTTGTTTCGTTGTTTCGTTGTTTCGTTGTTTCGTTGTTTCGTTGTTTCGTTGGTTCTTTTCTTTCTTTGTCACTTTGTTCGTTTGTTCGTTTGTTCGTTGGTTCGTTGGTTCGTTGGTTCGTTGGTTCGTTGGTTCGTTGGTTCGTTGGTTCGTTGGTTCGTTGGTTCGTTGGATCGTTTGTTCGTTGGTTCGAAGGTTCGTTGGTTCGTCGGTTCGTTGGTTCGTTGGTTCGTTGGTTCGTTGGTTCGGTTCGTTGGTTCGTTGGTTCGTTGGTTCGTTGGTTCGTTGGTTCGTTGGTTCGTTGGTTCGTTGGTTCGTTTGTTCGTTTGTTCGTTTGTTCGTTTGTTCGTTTGTTCGTTTGTTCGTTGGTTCGTTGGTTCGTTGTTTCGTTGTTTCGTTGTTTCGTTGTTTCGTTGTTTCGTTGTTTCGTTGTTTCGTTGTTTCGTTGTTTCGTTGTTTCGTTGTTTCGTTGTTTCGTTGTTTCGTTGTTTCGTTGTTTCGTTGTTTCGTTGTTTCGTTGTTTCGTTGTTTCGTTGTTTCGTTGTTTCGTTGTTTCGTTGTTTCGTTGTTTCGTTGTTTCGTTGTTTCGTTGTTTCGTTGTTTCGTTGTTTCGTTGTTTCGTTGTTTCGTTGTTTCGTTGTTTCGTTGTTTCGTTGTTTCGTTGTTTCGTTGTTTCGTTGGTTCTTTTCTTTCTTTGTCACTTTGTTCGTTTGTTCGTTTGTTCGTTGGTTCGTTGGTTCGTTGGTTCGTTGGTTCGTTGGTTCGTTGGTTCGTTGGTTCGTTGGTTCGTTGGTTCGTTGGTTCGTTGTTTCGTTGTTTCGTTGTTTCGTTGTTTCGTTGTTTCGTTGTTTCGTTGTTTCGTTGTTTCGTTGGTTCGTTGTTTCGTTGTTTCTTTGTTTCGTTGTTTCGTTGTTTCGTTGTTTCGTTGTTTCGTTGTTTCGTTGTTTCGTTGTTTCGTTGTTTCGTTGTTTCGTTGTTTCGTTGTTTCGTTGTTTCGTTGTTTCGTTGTTTCGTTGGTTCTTTTCTTTCTTTGTCACTTTGTTCGTTTGTTCGTTTGTTCGTTGGTTCGTTGGTTCGTTGGTTCGTTGGTTCGTTGGTTCGTTGGTTCGTTGGTTCGTTGGATCGTTTGTTCGTTGGTTCGAAGGTTCGTTGGTTCGTCGGTTCGTTGGTTCGTTGGTTCGTTGGTTCGTTGGTTCGTTGGTTCGTTGGTTCGTTGGTTCGTTGGTTCGTTGGTTCGTTGGTTCGTTGGTTCGTTGTTTCGTTGTTTCGTTGTTTCGTTGTTTCGTTGTTTCGTTGTTTCGTTGTTTCGTTGTTTCGTTGGTTCGTTGTTTCGTTGTTTCTTTGTTTCGTTGTTTCGTTGTTTCGTTGTTTCGTTGTTTCGTTGTTTCGTTGTTTCGTTGTTTCGTTGTTTCGTTGTTTCGTTGTTTCGTTATTTCGTTGTTTCGTTGTTTCGTTGTTTCGTTGGTTCTTTTCTTTCTTTGTCACTTTGTTCGTTTGTTCGTTTGTTCGTTGGTTCGTTGGTTCGTTGGTTCGTTGGTTCGTTGGTTCGTTGGTTCGTTGGTTCGTTGGATCGTTTGTTCGTTGGTTCGAAGGTTCGTTGGTTCGTCGGTTCGTTGGTTCGTTGGTTCGTTGTTTCGTTGTTTCGTTGTTTCGTTGGTTCTTTTCTTTCTTTGTCACTTTGTTCGTTTGTTCGTTTGTTCGTTGGTTCGTTGGTTCGTTGGTTCGTTGGTTCGTTGGTTCGTTGGTTCGTTGGTTCGTTGGATCGTTTGTTCGTTGGTTCGAAGGTTCGTTGGTTCGTTGGTTCGTTGGTTCGTTGGTTCGTTGGTTCGTTGGTTCGTTGGTTCGTTGGTTCGTTGTTTCGTTGTTTCGTTGGTTCGTTGTTTCGTTGTTTCGTTGTTTCGTTGTTTCGTTGTTTCGTTGTTTCGTTGTTTCGTTGTTTCGTTGTTTCGTTGTTTCGTTGTTTCGTTGTTTCGTTGGTTCTTTTGTTTCTTTGTCACGTTGTTCGTTTGTTCGTTTGTTCGTTTGTTCGTTGGTACGTTGGTTCGTTGGTTCGTTGGTTCGTTGGTTCGTTGGTTCGTTGGTTCGTTGGTTCGTTGGATCGTTGGTTCGTTGGTTCGATGGTTCGTTGGTTCGTTGGTTCGTTGGTTCGTTGGTTCGTTGGTTCGTTGGTTCGTTGGTTCGTTGGTTCGTTGGTTCGTTGGTTCGTTGGTTCGTTGGTTCGTTGGTTCGTTGGTTCGTTGGTTCGTTGGTTCGTTGGTTCGTTGGTTCGTTGGTTCGTTGGTTCATTTGTTCGTTGGTTCGAAGGTTCGTTGGTTCGTTGGTTCGTTGGTTCGTTGGTTCGTTGGTTCGTTGGTTGGTTGGTTCGTTGGTTCGTTGTTTCGTTGGTTCGTTTGTTCGTTTGTTCGTTTGTTCGTTTGTTCGTTTGTTCGTTTGTTCGTTTGTTCGTTTGTTCGTGTGTTCGTTTGTTCGTTTGTTCGTTGGTTCGTTGGTTCGTTGGTTCGTTGGTTCGTTGGTTCGTTGGTTCGTTGGTTCGTTGGTTCGTTGGTTCGTTGGTTCGTTGGTTCGTTGGTTCGTTGGTTCGTTGGTTCATTTGTTCGTTGGTTCGAAGGTTCGTTGTTTCGTTGTTTCGTTGTTTCGTTGTTTCGTTGTTTCGTTGTTTCGTTGTTTCGTTGGTTCGTTGGTTCGTTGGTTCGTTGGTTCGTTGTTTCGTTGTTTCGTTGTTTCGTTGGTTCTTTTGTTTCTTTGTCACGTTGTTCGTTTGTTCGTTTGTTCGTTTGTTCGTTTGTTCGTTGGTACGTTGGT
>NW_027487062.1:0-17982 GCF_050908995.1 Andrena cerasifolii | reverse complement strand
TAGCAATTTATCTCTATTTATACACCTATTTTTTCTCTATATAATTTTCCTATTTTTCTCTATTTATTTTCCTATTTTTTCTCTATTTATTTACCTCTTTTGTTTTCTCTACTTATTTACCTATTTTCTCTGTTTATTTACATATTTTTCCCTATTTTATTTACCTATTTATTCTCTAATTTATTTACCTATTTTTTTTCTCTAGTTTATTTACCTATTTTTTTATTTACCTTTTTTTTCTTTGATTTAATTAGCTATTTATCTCTATTTATACACCTATTTATCTCTATTTATACACCTATTTTTTCTCTAGATAATTTACCTATTTTTCTCTATTTATTTCCTATTTTTTCTCTATTTATTTACCTCTTTTGTTTTCTCTACTTATTTACCTATTTTTCTCTAGATAATTTACCTATTTTTTATCTATTTATTTTCCAATTTTTTCTCTATTCATTAACTCTTTTCTATTTATTTACCACATTCTTTCTCTAATTTATACACCTATATTTTCTCTATTTATTTACCTATTTTTCTCTATTTATTTACCTATTGTTTCTCTAGTTATTTACCTATATTTTCTCTCATTTATTTTCCTATTTTTCTCTGTTTATTTACCTATTTTTTCCTGTAATTTATATACCTATTTTTTTATTTACCTTTTTTCCTTTGGTTTATTTACCTATTTTTCTCTATTTATTTCCCTATTTTTTCTGTATTTATTTACCTCTTTTGTTTTCTCTATTTATTTTCCCATTTTTTCTCTATATATTTACCTATTTTTCTCTCTCATTTATTTACGTATTTTTTCTCTGTTTATTTACCTATTTTTCCCTTTAATTTATTTACCTATTTTTTTATTTACCTTTTTTTCCTTGATTTATTTAGCTATTTTTCTGTATTTATACACTTTTTTTCTCTAGTCTATTTACCTATTTTTTACCTATTTATTTACCTATCTTTCTCTACTTATTTACCTCTTTTTTCTCTATTTATTTACCTATTTTTCTCTATTTATTTACCTCCTTTGTTTTCTCTATTTATTTACCTTTTTTCCATCTATTTATTTACCTATTTTTTTTAATTAGCTATTTTTCTCTATTTATACACCTATTTTTTCTCTAGATAATTTACCTATTTTTCTCTATTTATTTCCCTATTTTTTCTCTATTTATTTACCCCTTTTGTTTTCTCTATTTATTTACCTATTTTTTCCCTAGTTATTTACCTCTTCTTTCTGTATTTATTTACCTACTTTGTTTTCTCTACTTCATTACCTATTTTTCTCTGTTTTTTTACTTATTTTTTCCTCTAATTTATTTACCTATTTTTTATTTACCTTTTTTCCTTTGGTTTATTTACCTATTTTTCTCTATTTATACACCTATTTTTTCTCTACCTAATTTATCTATTTTTCTGTATTTATTTACCTATTTTTTCTCTATTTATTTACCTCTTTTGTTTTCTCTGTTTATTTACCTATTTTTCCCTATTTTATTTACCTATTTTTTTTCTATTTATTTACCTATTTTTCTCTATTTATTTACCTCTTTTGTTTTCTCTATTTATTTACCTCTTTTGTTTTCTCTATTTATACACCTATTATTTCTCTCATTTATTTACTTATTTTTTCTCTGTTTATTTACCTATTTTTCCTTTAATTTATTTACGTATTTTTTTATTTTCCTTTTTTTCTTTGATTTATGTAGCTATTTATCTATATTTAAACACCTTTTTTTCTCTAGATAATTTACCTATTTTTTCTCTAATTTATTTACCTATTTTTTTCTCTAGTTTATTTACCTATTTTTTTATTTACCTTTTTTTCTGTGATTTAATTAGCTATTTATCTCTATTTATACACCTATTTTTTCTCTAGATAATTTACCTATTTTTCTCTATTTATACACCTATTTTTTCTCTCCCTAATTTACCTATTTTTCTGTATTTATTTACCTATTTTTTCTCTATTTATTTACCTCTTTTGTTTTCTCTATTTATTTACCTATTTTTCTCTAGATAATTTACCTATATTTTCTCTCATTTATTTTCCTATTTTTTCTCTGTTTAGTTACCTATTTTTCCTCTAATTTATTTACCTATTTTTTTATTTACCTTTTTTCCTTTGGTTTATTTAGCTATTTTTCTGTATTTATACACTTTTTTTCTCTAGTTTATTTACCTATTTTTTATCTATTTATTTACCTATTTTTCTCTACTTATTTACCTCTTTTTTCTCTATTTATTTACCTATTTTTCTCAATTTATTTACCTCCTTTGTTTTCTCTATTTATTTACCTTTTTTTCCATCTATTTATTTACCTATTTTTTTTAATTAGCTATTTTTCTCTATTTATACACCTATTTTTTCTCTAGTTTATTTACCTCTTTTTTCTGTATTTATTTACCTACTTTGTTTTCTCTACTTCATTAACTATTTTTCTCTGTTTATTTACCTATTTTTTCCTCTAATTTATATACCAATTTTTTTATTTATCTTTTTTCCTTTGGTTTATTTACCTATTTTTCTCTATTTATACACCTATTTTTTCTCTACCTAATTTACCTATTTTTCTGTATTTATTTACCTATTTTTTTCTCTATTTATTTACCTCTTTTGTTTTCTCTATTTATTTACCTATTTTTCTCTAGATAATTTACCTATTTTTCTCTATTTATTTACCTATTTTTTCACTATTTATTTTCCAATTTTTTCTCTATTCATTAACTTTTTTCTATTTATTTACCCCTTTCTTTCTCTAATTTATACACCTATATTTTCTCTATTTATTTACCTATTTGTCTCTATTTATTTACCTATTGTTTCTGTAGTTATTTACCTATATTTTCTCTCATTTATTTTCCTATTTTTTCTCTGTTTAGTTACCTATTTTTTCCTCTAATTTATTTACCTATTTTTTTATTTACCTTTTTTCCTTTGGTTTATTTAGCTATTTTTCTGTATTTATACACTTTCTTTCTCTAGTTTATTTACCTATTTTTTATCTATTTATTTACCTATTTTTCTCTACTTATTTACCTCTTTTTTCTCTATTTATTTACCTATTTTTCTCTATTTATTTACCTCCTTTGTTTTCTCTATTCATTTACTTTTTTCTATTTATTTACCTCTTTCTTTCTCTAATTTATACACCTATATTTTCTCTATTTATTTACCTATTGTTTCTCTAGTCATTTACCTATATTTTCTCTCATTTATTTTCCTATTTTTTCTCTGTTTATTTACCTATTTTTCCTTTAATTTAGTTACCTATTTTTTTATTTACCTTTTTTTCTTTGATTTATTTAGCTATTTATCTCTATTTATACACCTATTTTTTCTCTAGATAATTTACCTATTTTTTCTCTATTTATTTTCCTATTTTTCTCTATTTATTTACCTCTTTTGTTTTCTCTATTTATTTACCTATTTTTCTCTAGTTATTTACCTATTTTTTCCTCTAATTTATTTACCTATTTTTTTTTTTACCTTTTTTTCTTTGATTTATTTAGCTATTTATCTCTATTTATACACCTATTTTTTCTCTAGATAATATACCTATTTTTTCTCTATTTATTTTCCTATTTGTTCTCTATTTATTTACCTCTTTTGTTTTCTCTACTTATTTACCTATTTTTCTCTGTTTATTTACCTATTTTCCCCTATTTTATTTACCTATTTTTCTCTATTTAGTTACCAATTTTTTCTCTAGTTATTTACGCATTTTTCTTTCTCATTTATTTAACTATATTTTCCTCCAATTTCATTACATATTTTTTTATTTACCTTTTTTTCTTTGATTTATTTAGCTATTTATCTCTATTTATACACCTATTTTATCTCCAGATAATTTACCTATTTTTTCTCTATTTATTTTACTATTTTTTCTCTATTTGTTCACCTCTTTTGTTTTCTCTACTTATTTACCTATTTTTCTCTGTTTATTTACCTATTTTTCCCTATTTTATTTACCTATTTTTTCTCTTTTTATTTACCTATTTTTCTCTATTTATTTACCTATTTTTTCTCTAGATATTTACCTATTTTTCTCTCATTTATTTACCTATTTTTTCTCTGTTTATTTACCTATTTTTTCCTTTAATTTCTTTACCAATTGTTTTATTTACCTTTTTTTCTTTGATTCATTTAGCTATTTATCTATATTTATACACCTATATTTTCTCTGTTTATTTACCTATTTTTCCTTTAATTTATTTACGTATTTTTTTATTTACCTTTTTTTCTTTGATTTATGTAGCTATTTATCTATATTTATACACCTATTTTTTCTCTAGATAATTTACCTATTTTTTCTCTAATTTATTTACCTATTTTTCTCTCTAGTTTATTTACCTATTTTTTTATTTACCTTTTTTTCTTTGATTTATTTAGCTATTTATCTCTATTTATACACCTATTTTTTCTCTATTTATACACCTATTTTTTCTCTAGATAATTTACCTATTTTTTCTCTATTTATTTTCCTATTTTTCTCTATTTATTTACCTCTTTTGTTTTCTCTATTTATTTACCTATTTTTCTCTAGTTATTTACCTATTTTTTCCTCTAATTTATTTACCTATTTTTTTATTTACCTTTTTTTCTTTGATTTATTTAGCTATTTATCTCTATTTATACACCTATTTTTTCTCTAGATAATATACCTATTTTTTCTCTATTTATTTTCCTATTTTTCTCTATTTATTTACCTCTTTTGTTTTCTCTATTTATTTACCTATTTTTCTCTAGTTATTTACCTATTTTTTCCTCTAATTTATTTACTTATTTTTTTATTCACCTTTTTTTCTTTGATTTATTTAGCTATTTATCTCTATTTATACACCTATTTTTTCTCTATATAATTTCCCTATTTTTCTCTATTTATTTTCCTATTTGTTCTCTATTTATTTACCTCTTTTGTTTTCTCTACTTATTTACCTATTTTTCTCTGTTTATTTACCAATTTTTCCCTATTTTATTTACCTATTTTTCTCTATTTAGTTACCAATTTTTTCTCTAGTTATTTACGCATTTTTCTTTCTCATTTATTTAACTATATTTTCCTCCAATTTCATTACATATTTTTTTATTTACCTTTTTTTCTTTGATTTATTTAGCTATTTATCTCTATTTATACACCTATTTTATCTCCAGATAATTTACCTATTTTTTCTCTATTTATTTTACTATTTTTTCTCTATTTGTTCACCTCTTTTGTTTTCTCTACTTATTTACCTATTTTTCTCTGTTTATTTACCTATTTTTCCCTATTTTATTTACCTATTTTTTCTCTTTTTATTTACCTATTTTTCTCTATTTATTTACCTATTTTTTCTCTAGATATTTACCTATTTTTCTCTCATTTATTTACCTATTTTTTCTCTGTTTATTTACCTATTTTTTCCTTTAATTTCTTTACCTATTGTTTTATTTACCTTTTTTTCTTTGATTCATTTAGCTATTTATCTATATTTATACACCTATATTTTCTCTGTTTATTTACCTATTTTTCCTTTAATTTATTTACGTATTTTTTTATTTACCTTTTTTTCTTTGATTTATGTAGCTATTTATCTATATTTATACACCTATTTTTTCTCTAGATAATTTACCTATTTTTTCTCTAATTTATTTACCTATTTTTTTCTCTAGTTTATTTACCTATTTTTTTATTTACCTTTTTTTCTTTGATTTATTTAGCTATTTATCTCTATTTATACACCTATTTTTTCTCTATTTATACACCTATTTTTTCTCTAGATAATTTACCTATTTTTTCTCTATTTATTTTCCTATTTTTCTCTATTTATTTACCTCTTTTGTTTTCTCTATTTATTTACCTATTTTTCTCTAGTTATTTACCTATGTTTTCCTCTAATTTATTAACCTATTTTTTCATTTACCTTTTTTTCTTTGATTTATTTAGCTATTTATCTCTATTTATACACCTATTTTTTCTCTAGATAATATACCTATTTTTTCTCTATTTATTTTCCTATTTTTCTCTATTTATTTACCTCTTTTGTTTTCTCTATTTATTTACCTATTTTTCTCTAGTTATTTACCTATTTTTTCCTGTAATTTATTTACTTATTTTTTTATTTACCTTTTTTTCTTTGATTTATTTAGCTATTTATCTCTATTTATACACCTATTTTTTCTCTATATAATTTACCTATTTTTCTCTATTTATTTACCTATTTTTCTCTATTTATTTACCTATTGTTTCTCTAGTCATTTACCTATATTTTCTCTCATTTATTTTCCTATATTTTCTCTCATTTATTTTCTTATTTTTCTCTGTTTATTTACCTATTTTTCCTCTAATTTATTTACCTATTTTTTTATTTACCTTTTTTTCTTTGATTTATTTAGCAATTTATCTCTATTTATACACCTATTTTTTCTCTATATAATTTTCCTATTTTTCTCTATTTATTTTCCTATTTTTTCTCTATTTATTTACCTCTTTTGTTTTCTCTACTTATTTACCTATTTTTCTCTGTTTATTTACATATTTTTCCCTATTTTATTTACCTATTTTTCTCTATTTATTTACCTATTTTTCTCTATTTAGTTACCAATTTTTTCTCTAGTTATTTACGCATTTTTCATTCTCATTTATTTACCTATATTTTCCTCTAATTTCATTACATATTTTTTTATTTACCTTTTTTTCTTTGATTTATTTATCTATTTATCTCTATTTATACACCTATTTTATCTCCAGATAATTTACCTATTTTTTCTCTATTTATTTTACTATTTTTTCTCTATTTGTTTACCTCTTTTGTTTTCTCTACTTATTTACCTATTTTCTCTGTTTATTTACCTATTTTTCCCTATTTTATTTACCTATTTTTTCTCTATTTATTTACCTATTTTTCTCTATTTATTTACCTATTTTCTGTTTTTATTTACCTCCTTTGTATTCTCTACTTCATTACCTATTCTTCACTATTTCTTTATCTATTTTTTTCTCTAATTTATTTACCTATGTTTTCTCTGTTTATTTACCTACTTTTTCTCTATTATATTTACCTACTTTTTCTCTATTTATACACCTACTTTTTCTCTAGTTTATTTACCTATTTTTAGCTATTTATTTGCCTATTTTTTTCTCTATTTTATTTACCTATTTTCTTATGTACGTATTTACCTCTTTTTCTCTATTTATTTACCTCTATTTTCTCTATTTATTTACCTATTTTTTCTCTATATATTTCCCTATTTTTCTCTCTCATTTATTTACGTATTTTTTCTCTGTTTATTTACCTATTTTTTCCTCTAATTTATTTAACTATTTTTTATTTAACTTTTTTTCTTTGGTTTATTTACCTATTTTTCTCTATTTATTTACCTATTTTTTCTCTAGATATTTACCTATTTTTCTCTCATTTATTTACCTATTTTTTCTCTGGTTATTTACCTATTTTTCGTTTAATTTCTTTACCTATTGTTTTATTTACCTTTTTATCTTTGATTTATTTAGCTATTTATCTATATTTATACACCTATTTTTTCTCTAGATAATTTACCTATTTTTCTCTATTTATTTCCCTATTGTTTCTCTAGTCATTTGCCTATATTTTCTCTCATTTATTTTCCTATTTTTCTCTGTTTATTTACCTATTTTTCCTTTAATTTATTTACCTATTTTTTTATTTAACTTTTTTTCTTTGATTTATGTAGCTATTTATCTATATTTATACACCTATTTTTTCTCTAGATAATTTACCTATTTATTCTCTAATTTATTTACCTATTTTTTTTCTCTAGTTTATTTACCTATTTTTTTATTTACCTTTTTTTCTTTGATTTAATTAGCTATTTATCTCTATTTATACACCTATTTATCTCTATTTATACACCTATTTTTCTCTAGATAATTTACCTATTTTTCTCTATTTATTTTCCTATTTTTTCTCTATTTATTTACCTCTTTTGTTTTCTCTACTTATTTACCTATTTTTTTCTAGATAATTTACCTATTTTTTCCCTATTTATTTACCTATTTTTTATCTATTTATTTTCCAATTTTTTCTCTATTCATTAACTCGTTTCTATTTATTTACCACATTCTTTCTCTAATTTATACACCTATATTTTCTCTATTTATTTACCTACTTTTCTCTATTTATTTACCTATTGTTTCTCTAGTTATTTACCTATATTTTCTCTCATTTATTTTCCTATTTTTCTCTGTTTATTTACCTATTTTTTCCTGTAATTTATATACCTATTTTTTTATTTACCTTTTTTCCTTTGGTTTATTTACCTATTTTTCTCTATTTATTTCCCTATTTTTTCTCTATTTATTTACCTCTTTTGTTTTCTCTATTTATTTTCCCATTTTTTCTCTATATATTTACCTATTTTTCTCTCTCATTTATTTACGTATTTTTTCTCTGTTTATTTACCTATTTTTCCCTTTAATTTATTTACCTATTTTTTATTTACCTTTTTTTCTTTGATCTATTTAGCTATTTTTCTCTATTTATACACCTATTTTTTCTCCAGCTAATTTACCTATTTTTATCTATTTATTTACCTATTTTTCTCTACTTATTTACCTCTTTTTTCTCTATTTATTTACCTATTTTTTCTCTATTTATTTACCTCCTTTGTTTTCTCTATTTATTTACCTTTTTTCCATCTATTTATTTACCTATTTTATTTAATTAGCTATTTTTCTCTATTTATACACCTATTTTTTCTCTAGATAATTTACCTATTTTTCTCTATTTATTTCCCTATTTTTTCTCTATTTATTTACCTCTTTTGTTTTCTCTATTTATTTACCTATTTTTTCCCTAGTTATTTACCTCTTCTTTCTGTATTTATTTACCTATTTTTTTATTTAACTTTTTTTCTTTGATTTATGTAGCTATTTATCTATATTTATACACCTATTTTTTCTCTAGATAATTTACCTATTTATTCTCTAATTTATTTACCTATTTTTTTTCTCTAGTTTATTTACCTATTTTTTTATTTACCTTTTTTTCTTTGATTTAATTAGCTATTTATCTCTATTTATACACCTATTTATCTCTAATTTATACACCTATATTTTCTCTATTTATTTACCTATTTTTCTCTATTTATTTACCTATTGTTTCTCTAGTTATTTACCTATATTTTCTCTCATTTATTTTCCTATTTTTCTCTGTTTATTTACCTATTTTTTTCCTGTAATTTATATACCTATTTTTTTATTTACCTTTTTTCCTTTGGTTTATTTACCTATTTTTCTCTATTTATTTCCCTATTTTTTCTCTATTTATTTACCTCTTTTGTTTTCTCTATTTATTTTCCCATTTTTTCTCTATATATTTACCTATTTTTCTCTCTCATTTATTTACGTATTTTTTCTCTGTTTATTTACCTATTTTTCCCTTTAATTTATTTACCTATTTTTTATTTACCTTTTTTTCTTTGATTTATTTAGCTATTTTTCTCTATTTATACACCTATTTTTTCTCCAGCTAATTTACCTATTTTTCTCTATTTATTTACCTCTTTTGTTTTCTCTATTTATTTACCTATTTTTCCTCTAGTTATTTACCTATTTTTTTCTCTCATTTATTACCTATTTTTGCTCTGTTTCGTTACCTATTTTTTCCTCTAATTTATTTACCTATTTTTTTATTTACCTTTTTTTTCCTTGATTTATTTAGCTATTTTTCTGTATTTATACACTTTTTTCTCTAGTCTATTTACCTATTTTTTACCTATTTATTTACCTATTTTTCTCTACTTATTTACCTCTTTTTTCTCTATTTATTTACCTATTTTTTCTCTATTTATTTACCTCCTTTGTTTTCTCTATTTATTTACCTTTTTTCCATCTATTTATATACCTATTTTTTTTAATTAGCTATTTTTTCTATTTATACACCTATTTTTTCTCTAGATAATTTACCTATTTTTCTCTATTTATTTCCCTATTTTTTCTCTATTTATTTACCCCTTTTGTTTTCTCTATTTATTTACCTATTTTTTCCCTAGTTATTTACCTCTTCTTTCTGTATTTATTTACCTACTTTGTTTTCTCTACTTCAATACCTATTTTTCTCTGTTTATTTACTTATTTTTTCCTCTAATTTATTTACCTATTTTTTATTTACCTTTTTTCCTTTGGTTTATTTACCTATTTTTCTCTATTTATACACCTATTTTTTCTCTACCTAATTTATCTATTTTTCTGTATTTATTTACCTATTTTTTCTCTATTTATTTACCTCTTTTGTTTTCTCTGTTTATTTACCTATTTTTCCCTATTTTATTTACCTATTTTTTTCTATTTATTTACCTATTTTTCTCTATTTATTTACCTCTTTTGTTTTCTCTATTTATTTACCTCTTTTGTTTTCTCTATTTATACACCTATTATTTCTCTCATTTATTTACTTATTTTTTCTCTGTTTATTTACCTATTTTTTCCCCTAATTTATTTACCTTTTTTCTTTGGTTTATTTACCTATTTTTCTCTATTTATACACCTATTTTTTCTCTAGATAATTTACCTATTTTTCTGTATTTATTTACCTCTTTTGTTTTCTCTATTTATTTGCCTCTTTTGTTTTCTCTATTTATTTACCTCTTTTGTTTCTCTATTTATTTACCTATTTTTTCTCTAGATAATTTACCTATTTTTCTCTATTTATTTTCCTATTTTTCTCTATTTATTTACCTCTTTTGTTTTCTCTAATTATTTACCTATTTTTCTCTAGTTATTTACCTCTTTTTTCTGTATTTATTTACCTACTTTGTTTTCTGTACTTCATTACCTATTTTTCTCTATTTATACACCTATTTTTTCTCTCCCTAATTTACCTATTTTTCTGTATTTATTTACCTATTTTTTTCTCTATTTATTTACCTCTTTTGTTTTCTCTATTTATTTACCTATTTTTCTCTAGATAATTTACCTATATTTTCTCTCATTTATTTTCCTATTTTTTCTCTGTTTAGTTACCTATCTTTTCCTCTAATTTATTTACCTATTTTTTTATTTACCTTTTTTCCTTTGGTTTATTTAGCTATTTTTCTGTATTTATACACTTTTTTTCTCTAGTTTATTTACCTATTTTTTATCTATTTATTTACCTATTTTTCTCTACTTATTTACCTCTTTTTTCTCTATTTATTTACCTATTTTTCTCAATTTATTTACCTCTTTTGTTTTCTCTATTTATTTACCTATTTTTCTCTAGTTATTTACCTATTTTTTCCTCTAATTTATTTACCTATTTTTTCATTTACCTTTTTTTCTTTGATTTATTTAGCTATTTATCTCTATTTATACACCTATTTTTTCTCTAGATAATATACCTATTTTTTCTCTATTTATTTTCCTATTTTTCTCTATTTATTTACCTCTTTTGTTTTCTCTATTTATTTACCTATTTTTCTCTAGTTATTTACCTATTTTTTCGTGTAATTTATTTACTTATTTTTTTATTTACCTTTTTTTCTTTGATTTATTTAGCTATTTATCTCTATTTATACACCTATTTTTTCTCTATATAATTTACCTATTTTTCTCTATTTATTTCCCTATTGTTTCTCTAGTCATTTACCTATATTTTCTCTCATTTATTTTCCTATTTTTCTCTGTTTATTTACCTATTTTTCCTTTAATTTATTTACGTATTTTTTTATTTTCCTTTTTTTCTTTGATTTATGTAGCTATTTATCTATATTTATACACCTTTTTTTCTCTAGATAATTTACCTATTTTTTCTCTAATTTATTTACCTATTTTTTTCTCTAGTTTATTTACCTATTTTTTTATTTACCTTTTTTTCTTTGATTTAATTAGCTATTTATCTCTATTTATACACCTATTTTTTCTCTAGATAATTTACCTATTTTTCTCTATTTATTTTCCTATTTTTCTCTATTTATTTACCTCTTTTGTTTTCTCTAATTATTTACCTATTTTTCTCTAGTTATTTACCTCTTTTTTCTGTATTTATTTACCTACTTTGTTTTCTGTACTTCATTACCTATTTTTCTCTATTTATACACCTATTTTTTCTCTCCCTAATTTACCTATTTTTCTGTATTTATTTACCTATTTTTTTCTCTATTTATTTACCTCTTTTGTTTTCTCTATTTATTTACCTATTTTTCTCTAGATAATTTACCTATATTTTCTCTCATTTATTTTCCTATTTTTTCTCTGTTTAGTTACCTATCTTTTCCTCTAATTTATTTACCTATTTTTTTATTTACCTTTTTTCCTTTGGTTTATTTAGCTATTTTTCTGTATTTATACACTTTTTCTCTCTAGTTTATTTACCTATTTTTTATCTATTTATTTACCTATTTTTCTCTACTTATTTACCTCTTTTTTCTCTATTTATTTACCTATTTTTCTCAATTTATTTACCTCCTTTGTTTTCTCTATTTATTTACCTTTTTTCCATCTATTTATTTACCTATTTTTTTTAATTAGCTATTTTTCTCTATTTATACACCTATTTTTTCTCTAGTTTATTTACCTCTTTTATCTGTATTTATTTACCTACTTTGTTTTCTCTACTTCATTAACTATTTTTCTCTGTTTATTTACCTATTTTTTCCTCTAATTTATATACCAATTTTTTTATTTATCTTTTTTCCTTTGGTTTATTTACCTATTTTTCTCTATTTATACACCTATTTTTTCTCTACCTAATTTACCTATTTTTCTGTATTTATTTACCTATTTTTTTCTCTATTTATTTACCTCTTTTGTTTTCTCTATTTATTTACCTATTTTTCTCTAGATAATTTACCTATTTTTCTCTATTTATTTACCTATTTTTTCACTATTTATTTTCCAATTTTTTCTCTATTCATTAACTTTTTTCTATTTATTTACCCCTTTCTTTCTCTAATTTATACACCTATATTTTCTCTATTTATTTACCTATTTGTCTCTATTTATTTACCTATTGTTTCTGTAGTTATTTACCTATATTTTCTCTCATTTATTTTCCTATTTTTTCTCTGTTTAGTTACCTATTTTTTCCTCTAATTTATTTACCTATTTTTTTATTTACCTTTTTTCCTTTGGTTTATTTAGCTATTTTTCTGTATTTATACACTTTCTTTCTCTAGTTTATTTACCTATTTTTTATCTATTTATTTACCTATTTTTCTCTACTTATTTACCTCTTTTTTCTCTATTTATTTACCTATTTTTCTCTATTTATTTACCTCCTTTGTTTTCTCTATTCATTTACTTTTTTCTATTTATTTACCTCTTTCTTTCTCTAATTTATACACCTATATTTTCTCTATTTATTTACCTATTGTTTCTCTAGTCATTTACCTATATTTTCTCTCATTTATTTTCCTATTTTTTCTCTGTTTATTTACCTATTTTTCCTTTAATTTAGTTACCTATTTTTTTATTTACCTTTTTTTCTTTGATTTATTTAGCTATTTATCTCTATTTATACACCTATTTTTTCTCTAGATAATTTACCTATTTTTTCTCTATTTATTTTCCTATTTTTCTCTATTTATTTACCTCTTTTGTTTTCTCTATTTATTTACCTATTTTTCTCTAGTTATTTACCTATTTTTTCCTCTAATTTATTTACCTATTTTTTTATTTACCTTTTTTTCTTTGATTTATTTAGCTATTTATCTCTATTTATACACCTATTTTTTCTCTAGATAATATACCTATTTTTTCTCTATTTATTTTCCTATTTTTCTCTACTTATTTACCTCTTTTGTTTTCTCTATTTATTTACCTATTTTTCTCTAGTTATTTACCTATTTTTTCCTCTAATTTATTTACTTATTTTTTTATTTACCTTTTTTTCTTTGATTTATTTAGCTATTTATCTCTATTTATACACCTATTTTTTCTCTATATAATTTACCTATTTTTCTCTATTTATTTACCTATTTTTCTCTATTTAGTTACCAATTTTTTCTCTAGTTATTTACGCATTTTTCTTTCTCATTTATTTAACTATATTTTCCTCCAATTTCATTACATATTTTTTTATTTACCTTTTTTTCTTTGATTTATTTAGCTATTTATCTCTATTTATACACCTATTTTATCTCCAGATAATTTACCTATTTTTTCTCTATTTATTTTACTATTTTTTCTCTATTTGTTTACCTCTTTTGTTTTCTCTACTTATTTACCTATTTTTCTCTGTTTATTTACCTATTTTTCCCTATTTTATTTACCTATTTTTTCTCTTTTTATTTACCTATTTTTCTCTATTTATTTACCTATTTTTTCTCTAGATATTTACCTATTTTTCTCTCATTTATTTACCTATTTTTTCTCTGTTTATTTACCTATTTTTTCCTTTAATTTCTTTACCTATTGTTTTATTTACCTTTTTTTCTTTGATTCATTTAGCTATTTATCTATATTTATACACCTATATTTTCTCTGTTTATTTACCTATTTTTCCTTTAATTTATTTACGTATTTTTTTATTTACCTTTTTTTCTTTGATTTATGTAGCTATTTATCTATATTTATACACCTATTTTTTCTCTAGATAATTTACCTATTTTTCTCTAATTTATTTACCTATTTTTTTCTCTAGTTTATTTACCTATTTTTTTATTTACATTTTTTTCTTTGATTTATTTAGCTATTTATCTCTATTTATACACCTATTTTTTCTCTATTTATACACCTATTTTTTCTCTAGATAATTTACCTATTTTTTCTCTATTTATTTTCCTATTTTTCTCTATTTATTTACCTCTTTTGTTTTCTCTATTTATTTACCTATTTTTCTCTAGTTATTTACCTATTTTTTCGTGTAATTTATTTACTTATTTTTTTATTTACCTTTTTTTCTTTGATTTATTTAGCTATTTATCTCTATTTATACACCTATTTTTTCTCTATATAATTTACCTATTTTTCTCTATTTATTTACCTATTGTTTCTCTAGTTATTTACCTATATTTTCTCTCATTTATTTTCCTATTTTTTCTCTGTTTAGTTACCTATTTTTTCCTCTAATTTATTTACCTATTTTTTTATTTACCTTTTTTCCTTTGGTTTATTTAGCTATTTTTCTGTATTTATACACTTTTTTTCTCTAGTTTATTTACCTATTTTTTATCTATTTATTTACCTATTTTTCTCTACTTATTTACCTCTTTTTTCTCTATTTATTTACCTATTTTTCTCTATTTATTTACCTCCTTTGTTTTCTCTATTCATTTACTTTTTTCTATTTATTTACCTCTGTCTTTCTCTAATTTATACACCTATATTTTCTCTATTTATTTACCTATTTTTCTCTATTTATTTACCTATTGTTTCTCTAGTCATTTACCTATATTTTCTCTCATTTATTTTCCTATTTTTTCTCTGTTTATTTACCTATTTTTCCTTTAATTTAGTTACCTATTTTTTTATTTACCTTTTTTTCTTTGATTTATTTAGCTATTTATCTCTATTTATACACCTATTTTTTCTCTAGATAATTTACCTATTTTTTCTCTATTTATTTTCCTATTTTTCTCTATTTATTTACCTCTTTTGTTTTCTCTATTTATTTACCTATTTTTCTCTAGTTATTTACCTATTTTTTCCTCTAATTTATTTACCTATTTTTTTATTTACCTTTTTTTCTTTGATTTATTTAGCTATTTATCTCTATTTATACACCTATTTTTTCTCTAGATAATATACCTATTTTTTCTCTATTTATTTTCCTATTTTTCTCTACTTATTTACCTCTTTTTTCTCTATTTATTTACCTATTTTTCTCTATTTATTTACCTCCTTTGTTTTCTCTATTCATTTACTTTTTTCTATTTATTTACCTCTTTCTTTCTCTAATTTATACACCTATATTTTCTCTATTTATTTACCTATTGTTTCTCTAGTCATTTACCTATATTTTCTCTCATTTATTTTCCTATTTTTTCTCTGTTTATTTACCTATTTTTCCTTTAATTTAGTTACCTATTTTTTTATTTACCTTTTTTTCTTTGATTTATTTAGCTATTTATCTCTATTTATACACCTATTTTTTCTCTAGATAATTTACCTATTTTTTCTCTATTTATTTTCCTATTTTTCTCAATTTATTTACCTCTTTTGTTTTCTCTATTTATTTACCTATTTTTCTCTAGTTATTTACCTATTTTTTCCTCTAATTTATTTACCTATTTTTTTATTTACCTTTTTTTCTTTGATTTATTTAGCTATTTATCTCTATTTATACACCTATTTTTTCTCTAGATAATATACCTATTTTTTCTCTATTTATTTTCCTATTTTTCTCTATTTTATTTACCTATTTTTCTCTATTTATTTACCTATTTTTTCTCTAGATATTTACCTATTTTTCTCTCATTTATTTACCTATTTTTTCTCTGTTTATTTACCTATTTTTTCCTTTAATTTCTTTACCTATTGTTTTATTTACCTTTTTTTCTTTGATTCATTTAGCTATTTATCTATATTTATACACCTATATTTTCTCTGTTTATTTACCTATTTTTCCTTTAATTTATTTACGTATTTTTTTATTTACCTTTTTTTCTTTGATTTATGTAGCTATTTATCTATATTTATACACCTATTTTTTCTCTAGATAATTTACCTATTTTTTCTCTAATTTATTTACCTATTTTTTTCTCTAGTTTATTTACCTATTTTTTTATTTACCTTTTTTTCTTTGATTTATTTAGCTATTTATCTCTATTTATACACCTATTTTTCTCTATTTATACACCTATTTTTTCTCGAGATAATTTACCTATTTCTTCTCTATTTATTTTCCTATTTTTCTCTATTTATTTACCTCTTTTGTTTTCTCTATTTATTTACCTATTTTTCTCTAGTTATTTACCTATTTTTTCCTCTAATTTATTTACCTATTTTTTCATTTACCTTTTTTTCTTTGATTTATTTAGCTATTTATCTCTATTTATACACCTATTTTTTCTCTAGATAATATACCTATTTTTTCTCTATTTATTTTCCTATTTTTCTCTATTTATTTACCTCTTTTGTTTTCTCTATTTATTTACCTATTTTTCTCTAGTTATATACCTTTTTTTTCCTTTAATTTCTTTACCTATTGTTTTATTTACCTTTTTTTCTTTGATTCATTTAGCTATTTATCTATATTTATACACCTATATTTTCTCTGTTTATTTACCTATTTTTCCTTTAATTTATTTACGTATTTTTTTATTTACCTTTTTTTCTTTGATTTATGTAGCTATTTATCTATATTTATACACCTATTTTTTCTCTAGATAATTTACCTATTTTTTCTCTAATTTATTTACCTATTTTTTTCTCTAGTTTATTTACCTATTTTTTTATTTACCTTTTTTTCTTTGATTTATTTAGCTATTTATCTCTATTTATACACCTATTTTTTCTCTAGATAATATACCTATTTTTTCTCTATTTATTTTCCTATTTTTCTTTATTTATTTACCTCTTTTGTTTTCTCTATTTATTTACCTATTTTTCTCTAGTTATTTACCTATTTTTTCCTCTAATTTATTTACTTATTTTTTTATTTACCTTTTTTTCTTTGATTTATTTAGCTATTTATCTCTATTTATACACCTATTTTTTCTCTATATAATTTACCTATTTTTCTCTATTTATTTTCCTATTTTTCTCTATTTATTTACCTCTTTTGTTTTCTCTATTTATTTACCTATTTTTCTCTAGTTATTTACCTATTTTTTCCTCTAATTTATTTACCTATTTTTTTATTTACCTTTTTTTCTTTGATTTATTTAGCTATTTATCTCTATTTATACACCTATTTTTTCTCTAGATAATATACCTATTTTTTCTCTATTTATTTTCCTATTTTTCTCTACTTATTTACCTCTTTTTTCTCTATTTATTTACCTATTTTTCTCTATTTATTTACCTCCTTTGTTTTCTCTATTCATTTACTTTTTTCTATTTATTTACCTCTTTCTTTCTCTAATTTATACACCTATATTTT
>NW_027487061.1:0-17992 GCF_050908995.1 Andrena cerasifolii | reverse complement strand
TTGGTTCGTTGGTTCGTTGGTTCGTTGGTTCGTTGTTTCGTTGTTTCGTTGTTTCGTTGTTTCGTTGTTTCGTTGTTTCGTTGTTTCGTTGTTTCGTTGTTTCGTTGTTTCGTTGTTTCGTTGTTTCGTTGTTTCGTTGTTTCGTTGTTTCGTTGTTTCGTTGTTTCGTTGTTTCGTTGTTTCGTTGTTTCGTTGTTTCGTTGTTTCGTTGTTTCGTTGTTTCGTTGTTTCGTTGTTTCGTTGTTTCGTTGTTTCGTTGTTTCGTTGGTTCGTTGGTTCGTTGGTTCGTTGGTTCGTTGGTTCGTTGGTTCGTTGTTTCGTTGTTTCGTTGTTTCGTTGTTTCGTTGTTTCGTTGTTTCGTTGTTTCGTTGGTTCGTTGGTTCGTTGGTTCGTTGGTTCGTTGGTTCGTTGGTTCGTTGGTTCGTTGGTTCGTTGTTTCGTTGTTACGTTGTTACGTTGTTTCGTTGTTTCGTTGTTTCGTTGTTTCGTTGTTTCGTTGTTACGTTGTTTCGTTGTTTCGTTGTTTCGTTGTTTCGTTGTTTCGTTGTTTCGTTGATTCCTTGTTTCGTTGTTTCGTTGTTTCGTTGTTTCGTTGTTTCGTTGTTTCGTTGTTTCGTTGTTTCGTTGTTTCGTTGTTTCGTTGTTTCGTTGTTTCGTTGTTTCGTTGTTTCGTTGTTTCGTTGTTTCGTTGTTTCGTTGTTTCGTTGTTTCGTTGTTTCGTTGTTTCGTTGTTTCGTTGTTTCGTTGTTTCGTTGTTTCGTTGTTTCGTTGTTTCGTTGTTTCGTTGTTTCGTTGTTTCGTTGTTTCGTTGTTTCGTTGTTTCGTTGTTTCGTTGTTTCGTTGTTTCGTTGTTTCGTTGTTTCGTTGTTTCGTTGTTTCGTTGTTTCGTTGTTTCGTTGTTTCGTTGTTTCGTTGTTTCGTTGTTTCGTTGTTTCGTTGTTTCGTTGTTTCGTTGTTTCGTTGTTTCGTTGTTTCGTTGTTTCGTTGTTTCGTTGTTTCGTTGTTTCGTTGTTTCGTTGTTTCGTTGTTTCGTTGTTTCGTTGTTTCGTTGTTTCGTTGTTGTTGTTTCGTTGTTTCGTTGTTTCGTTGTTTCGTTGTTTCGTTGTTTCGTTGTTTCGTTGTTTCGTTGTTTCGTTGTTTCGTTGTTTCGTTGTTTCGTTGTTTCGTTGTTTCGTTGTTTCGTTGTTTCGTTGTTTCGTTGTTTCGTTGTTTCGTTGTTTCGTTGTTTCGTTGTTTCGTTGTTTCGTTGTTTCGTTGTTTCGTTGTTTCGTTGTTTCGTTGTTTCGTTGTTTCGTTGTTTCGTTGTTTCGTTGTTTCGTTGTTTCGTTGTTTCGTTGTTTCGTTGTTTCGTTGTTTCGTTGTTTCGTTGTTTCGTTGTTTCGTTGTTTCGTTGTTTCGTTGTTTCGTTGTTTCGTTGTTTCGTTGTTTCTTTGGTTCGTTTGTTTCTTTGTCTGTTTCTTCGTTTGTTCGTTTGTTCGTTTGTTCGTTTGTTCGTTTGTTCGTTTGTTCGTTTGTTCGTTTGTTCGTTTGTTCGTTTGTTCGTTTGTTCGTTGGTTCGTTGGTTCGTTGGTTCCTTTGTTCGTTTGTTCGTTGGTTCGTTGGTTCGTTGGTTCGTTGGTTCGTTGGTTCGTTGGTTCGTTGGTTCGTTGGTTCGTTGGTTCGTTGGTTCGTTGGTTCGTTGTTTCGTTGTTTCGTTGTTTCGTTGTTTCGTTGTTTCGTTGTTTCGTTGTTTCGTTGTTTCGTTGTTTCGTTGTTTCGTTGTTTCGTTGTTTCGTAGGTTCGTTTGTTCGTTGGTTCGTTGTTTCGTTGTTTCGTTGTTACGTTGTTTCGTTGTTTCGTTGTTTCGTTGTTTCGTTGTTTCGTTGTTACGTTGTTTCGTTGTTTCGTTGTTTCGTTGTTTCGTTGTTTCGTTGTTTCGTTGTTTCGTTGTTTCGTTGTTTCGTTGTTTCGTTGTTTCGTTGTTTCGTTGGTTCTTTTGTTTCTTTGTCTCTTTGTTCGTTTGTTACTTTGTTCGTTTGTTCTTTTGTTCGTTTGTTCGTTGGTTCGTTGGTTCGTTGGTTCGTTGGTTCGTTGGTTCGTTGGTTCGTTGGTTCGTTGGTTCGTTGGTTCTTTGGTTCGTTGGTTCGTTGGTTCGTTGGTTCGTTTGTTCGTTTGTTCGTTTGTTCGTTTGTTCGTTTGTTCGTTGGTTCGTTGTTTCGTTGTTTCGTTGTTTCGTTGTTTCGTTGTTTCGTTGTTTCGTTGTTTCGTTGTTTCGTTGTTTCGTTGTTTCGTTGTTTCGTTGTTTCGTTGTTTCGTTGTTTCGTTGTTTCGTTGTTTCGTTGTTTCGTTGTTTCGTTGTTTCGTTGTTTCGTTGTTTCGTTGTTTCGCTGTTTCGTTGTTTCGTTGTTTCGTTGTTTCGTTGTTTCGTTGTTTCGTTGTTTCGTTGTTTCGTTGTTTCGTTGTTTCGTTGGTTCGTTGTTTCGTTGTTTCGTTATTTCGTTGTTTCGTTGTTTCGTTGTTTCGTTGTTTCGTTGTTTCGTTGTTTCGTTGTTTCGTTGTTTCGTTGTTTCGTTGTTTCGTTGTTTCGTTGTTTCGTTTTTTCGTTGTTTCGTTGTTTCGTTGTTTCGTTGTTTCGTTGTTTCGTTGTTTCGTTGTTTCGTTGTTTCGTTGCTTCGTTGTTTCGTTGTTTCGTTGTTTCGTTGTTTCGTTGTTTCGTTGTTTCGTTGTTTCGTTGTTTCGTTGTTTCGTTGTTTCGTTGTTTCTTTGGTTCGTTTGTTTCTTTGTCTGTTTCTTCGTTTGTTCGTTTGTTCGTTTGTTCGTTTGTTCGTTTGTTCGTTTGTTCGTTTGTTCGTTTGTTCGTTTGTTCGTTTGTTCGTTTGTTCGTTTGTTCTTTTGTTCGTTTGTTCGTTTCTTCGTTTGCTCGTTTGTTCGTTTGTTCGTTGGATCGTTTTTTCATTTGTTCGTTTGTTCGTTTGTTCGTTGGTTCGTTGGTTCGTTGGTTCTTTTGTTCGTTTGTTCGTTGGTTCGTTGGTTCGTTGGTTCGTTGGTTCGTTGGTTTGTTGGTTCGTTGGTTCGTTGGTTCGTTGGTTCGTTGGTTCGTTGGTTCGTTGGTTCGTTGGTTCGTTGGTTCGTTGGTTCGTTGGTTCGTTGTTTCGTTGTTTCGTTGTTTCGTTGTTTCGTTGTTTCGTTGTTTCTTTGGTTCGTTTGTTTCTTTGTCTGTTTCTTCGTTTGTTCGTTTTTTCTTTTGTTCGTTTGTTCGTTTCTTCGTTTGCTCGTTTGTTCGTTTGTTCGTTGGATCGTTTGTTCATTTGTTCGTTTGTTCGTTTGTTCGTTGGTTCGTTGGTTCGTTGGTTCTTTTGTTCGTTTGTTCGTTGGTTCGTTGGTTCGTTGGTTCGTTGGTTCGTTGGTTCGTTGGTTCGTTGGTTCGTTGGTTCGTTGGTTCGTTGGTTCGTTGGTTCGTTGGTTCGTTGGTTCGTTGGTTCGTTGGTTCGTTGGTTCGTTGGTTCGTTGGTTCGTTGGTTCGTTGTTTCGTTGTTTCGTTGTTTCGTTGTTTCGTTGTTTCGTTGTTTCGTTGTTTCTTTGGTTCGTTTGTTTCTTTGTCTGTTTCTTCGTTTGTTCGTTTGTTCGTTTGTTCGTTTGTTCGTTTGTTCGTTTGTTCGTTTGTTCGTTTGTTCGTTTGTTCGTTTGTTCGTTTTTTCGTTTCTTCGTTTGCTCGTTTGTTCGTTTGTTCGTTGGATCGTTTGTTCATTTGTTCGTTTGTTCGTTTGTTCGTTGGTTCGTTGGTTCGTTGGTTCTTTTGTTCGTTTGTTCGTTGGTTCGTTGGTTCGTTGGTTCGTTGGTTCGTTGGTTCGTTGGTTCGTTGGTTCGTTGTTTCGTTGTTTCGTTGCTTCGTTGTTTCGTTGTTTCGTTGTTTCGTTGTTTCGTTGTTTCGTTGTTTCGTTGTTTCGTTGTTTCGTTGTTTCTTTGGTTCGTTTGTTTCTTTGTCTGTTTCTTCGTTTGTTCGTTTGTTCGTTTGTTCGTTTGTTCGTTTGTTCGTTTGTTCGTTTGTTCTTTTGTTCGTTTGTTCGTTTCTTCGTTTGCTCGTTTGTTCGTTTGTTCGTTTGTTCGTTTGTTCGTTGGATCGTTTGTTCATTTGTTCGTTTGTTCGTTTGTTCGTTGGTTCGTTGGTTCGTTGGTTCTTTTGTTCGTTTGTTCGTTGGTTCGTTGGTTCGTTGGTTCGTTGGTTCGTTGGTTCGTTGGTTCGTTGGTTCGTTGGTTCGTTGGTTCGTTGGTTCGTTGGTTCGTTGGTTCGTTGGTTCGTTGGTTCGTTGGTTCGTTGGTTCGTTGGTTCGTTGGTTCGTTGGTTCGTTGGTTCGTTGGTTCGTTGGTTCGTTGGTTCGTTGGTTCGTTGGTTCGTTGGTTCGTTGGTTCGTTGGTTCGTTGGTTCGTTGGTTCGTTGGTTCGTTGGTTCGTTGGTTCGTTGGTTCGTTGGTTCGTTGGTTCGTTGGTTCGTTGGTTCGTTGGTTCGTTGGTTCGTTGGTTCGTTGGTTCGTTGGTTCGTTGGTTCGTTGTTTCGTTGTTTCGTTGTTTCGTTGTTTCGTTGTTTCGTTGTTTCGTTGTTTCGTTGTTTCGTTGTTTCGTTGTTTCGTTGTTTCGTTGTTTCGTTGTTTCGTTGTTTCGTTGTTTCGTTGTTTCGTTGTTTCGTTGTTTCGTTGTTTCGTTGTTTCGTTGTTTCGTTGTTTCGTTGTTTCGTTGTTTCGTTGTTTCGTTGTTTCGTTGTTTCGTTGTTTCGTTGTTTCGTTGTTTCGTTGTTTCGTTGTTTCGTTGTTTCGTTGTTTCGTTGTTTCGTTGTTTCGTTGTTTCGTTGCTTCGTTGTTTCGTTGTTTCGTTGTTTCGTTGTTTCGTTGTTTCGTTGTTTCGTTGTTTCTTTGTTTCTTTGGTTCGTTTGTTTCTTTGTCTGTTTGTCTGTTTGTTCGTTTGTTCGTTTGTTCGTTTGTTCGTTTGTTCGTTTGTTCGTTTGTTCGTTTCTTCGTTTGCTCGTTTGTTCGTTTGTTCGTTGGATCGTTTTGTTCATTTGTTCGTTTGTTCGTTTGTTCGTTTGTTCGTTTGTTCGTTTGTTCGTTTGTTCGTTGGTTCGTTGGTTCGTTGGTTCGTTGGTTCTTTTGTTCGTTTGTTCGTTGGTTCGTTGGTTCGTTGGTTCGTTGGTTCGTTGGTTCGTTGGTTCGTTGGTTCGTTGGTTCGTTGGTTCGTTGGTTCGTTGGTTCGTTGGTTCGTTGGTTCGTTGGTTCGTTGGTTCGTTGGTTCGTTGGTTCGTTGGTTCGTTGGTTCGTTGGTTCGTTGTTTCGTTGTTTCGTTGTTTCGTTGTTTCGTTGTTTCGTTGTTTCGTTGTTTCGTTGTTTCGTTGTTTCGTTGTTTCGTTGTTTCGTTGTTTCGTTGTTTCGTTGGTTCGTTTGTTCGTTGGTTCGTTGTTTCGTTGTTTCGTTGTTACGTTGTTTCGTTGTTTCGTTGTTTCGTTGTTTCGTTGTTTCGTTGTTTCGTTGTTACGTTGTTTCGTTGTTTCGTTGTTTCGTTGTTTCGTTGTTTCGTTGTTTCGTTGTTTCGTTGTTTCGTTGTTTCGTTGTTTCGTTGTTTCGTTGTTTCGTTGTTTCGTTGTTTCGTTGTTTCGTTGTTTCGTTGTTTCGTTGGTTCTTTTGTTTCTTTGTCTCTTTGTTCGTTTGTTCTTTTGTTCGTTTGTTCTTTTGTTCGTTTGTTCGTTGGTTCGTTGGTTCGTTGGTTCGTTGGTTCGTTGGTTCGTTGGTTCTTTGGTTCGTTGGTTCGTTAGTTCGTTGGTTCGTTTGTTCGTTTGTTCGTTTGTTCGTTTGTTCGTTGGTTCGTTGTTTCGTTGTTTCGTTGTTTCGTTGTTTCGTTGTTTCGTTGTTTCGTTGTTTCGTTGTTTCGTTGTTTCGTTGTTTCGTTGTTTCGTTGTTTCGTTGTTTCGTTGTTTCGTTGTTTCGCTGTTTCGTTGTTTCGTTGTTTCGTTGTTTCGTTGTTTCGTTGTTTCGTTGTTTCGTTGGTTCGTTGTTTCGTTGTTTCGTTATTTCGTTGTTTCGTTGTTTCGTTGTTTCGTTGTTTCGTTGTTTCGTTGTTTCGTTGTTTCGTTGTTTCGTTGTTTCGTTGTTTCGTTGTTTCGTTGTTTCGTTGTTTCGTTGTTTCGTTGTTTCGTTGTTTCGTTGTTTCGTTGGTTCGTTGGTTCGTTGTTTCGTTGTTTCGTTGTTACGTTGTTTCGTTGTTTCGTTGTTTCGTTGTTTCGTTGTTTCGTTGTTTCGTTGTTTCGGTGTTACGTTGTTTCGTTGTTTCGTTGTTTCGTTGTTTCGTTGTTTCTTTGTTTCGTTGTTTCGTTGTTTCGTTGTTTCGTTGTTTCGTTGTTTCGTTGGTTTTTTTTTGTTTCTTTGTCTCTTTGTTCGTTTGTTCTTTTGTTCGTTTGTTCTTTTGTTCGTTTGTTCGTTGGTTCGTTGGTTCGTTGGTTCGTTGGTTCGTTGGTTCGTTGGTTCTTTGGTTCGTTGGTTCGTTAGTTCGTTGGTTCGTTTGTTCGTTTGTTCGTTTGTTCGTTTGTTCGTTTGTTCGTTTGTTCGTTTGTTCGTTTGTTCGTTTGTTCGTTGGTTCGTTGTTTCGTTGTTTCGTTGTTTCGTTGTTTCGTTGTTTCGTTGTTTCGTTGTTTCGTTGTTTCGTTGTTTCGTTGTTTCGTTGTTTCTTTGGTTCGTTTGTTTCTTTGTCTGTTTCTTCGTTTGTTCGTTTGTTCGTTTGTTCGTTTGTTCGTTTGTTCGTTTGTTCTTTTGTTCGTTTGTTCGTTTCTTCGTTTGCTCGTTTGTTCGTTTGTTCGTTGGATCGTTTGTTCATTTGTTCGTTTGTTCGTTTGTTCGTTGGTTCGTTGGTTCGTTGGTTCTTTTGTTCGTTTGTTCGTTGGTTCGTTGGTTCGTTGGTTCGTTGGTTCGTTGGTTCGTTGGTTCGTTGTTTCGTTGTTTCGTTGTTACGTTGTTTCGTTGTTTCGTTGTTTCGTTGTTTCGTTGTTTCGTTGTTTCGTTGTTTCGTTGTTTCGTTGTTTCGTTGTTTCGTTGTTTCGTTGTTTCGTTGTTTCGTTGTTTCGTTGTTTCGTTGTTTCGTTGTTTCGTTGTTTCGTTGGTTCTTTTGTTTCTTTGTCTCTTTGTTCGTTTGTTCTTTTGTTCGTTTGTTCTTTTGTTCGTTTGTTCGTTGGTTCGTTGGTTCGTTGGTTCGTTGGTTCGTTGGTTCGTTGGTTCGTTGGTTCGTTGGTTCTTTGGTTCGTTGGTTCGTTAGTTCGTTGGTTCGTTTGTTCGTTTGTTCGTTTGTTCGTTTGTTCGTTTGTTCGTTTGTTCGTTTGTTCGTTTGTTCGTTTGTTCGTTGGTTCGTTGTTTCGTTGTTTCGTTGTTTCGTTGTTTCGTTGTTTCGTTGTTTCGTTGTTTCGTTGTTTCGTTGTTTCGTTGTTTCGTTGTTTCGTTGTTTCTTTGGTTCGTTTGTTTCTTTGTCTGTTTCTTCGTTTGTTCGTTTGTTCGTTTGTTCGTTTGTTCGTTTGTTCGTTTGTTCTTTTGTTCGTTTGTTCGTTTCTTCGTTTGCTCGTTTGTTCGTTTGTTCGTTGGATCGTTTGTTCATTTGTTCGTTTGTTCGTTTGTTCGTTGGTTCGTTGGTTCGTTGGTTCTTTTGTTCGTTTGTTCGTTGGTTCGTTGGTTCGTTGGTTCGTTGGTTCGTTGGTTCGTTGGTTCGTTGGTTCGTTGGTTCGTTGGTTCGTTGGTTCGTTGGTTCGTTGGTTCGTTGGTTCGTTGGTTCGTTGGTTCGTTGGTTCGTTGGTTCGTTGGTTCGTTGGTTCGTTGTTTCGTTGTTTCGTTGTTTCGTTGTTTCGTTGTTTCGTTGTTTCTTTGGTTCGTTTGTTTCTTTGTCTGTTTCTTCGTTTGTTCGTTTGTTCTTTTGTTCGTTTGTTCGTTTGTTCGTTTGCTCGTTTGTTCGTTTGTTCGTTGGATCGTTTGTTCATTTGTTCGTTTGTTCGTTTGTTCGTTGGTTCGTTGGTTCGTTGGTTCTTTTGTTCGTTTGTTCGTTGGTTCGTTGGTTCGTTGGTTCGTTGGTTCGTTGGTTCGTTGGTTCGTTGGTTCGTTGGTTCGTTGGTTCGTTGGTTCGTTGGTTCGTTGGTTCGTTGGTTCGTTGGTTCGTTGGTTCGTTGGTTCGTTGGTTCGTTGTTTCGTTGTTTCGTTGTTTCGTTGTTTCGTTGTTTCGTTGTTTCGTTGTTTCTTTGGTTCGTTTGTTTCTTTGTCTGATTCTTCGTTTGTTCGTTTGTTCGTTTGTTCGTTGGTTCGTTGGTTCGTTGGTTCTTTTGTTCGTACGTTCGTTGGTTCGTTGGTTCGTTGGTTCGTTGGTTCGTTGGTTCGTTGGTTCGTTGGTTCGTTGTTTCGTTGTTTCGTTGTTTCGTTGTTTCGTTGTTTCGTTGTTTCGTTGTTTCGTTGTTTCGTTGTTTCGTTGTTTCGTTGTTTCGTTGTTTCGTTGTTTCGTTGTTTCGTTGTTTCGTTGTTTCGTTGTTTCGTTGTTTCGTTGTTTCGTTGTTTCGTTGTTTCGTTGTTTCGTTGTTTCGTTGTTTCGTTGTTTCGTTGTTTCGTTGTTTCGTTGTTTCGTTGTTTCGTTGGTTCGTTGGTTCGTTGGTTCGTTGGTTCGTTGGTTCGTTGGTTCGTTGTTTCGTTGTTTCGTTGTTTCGTTGTTTCGTTGTTTCGTTGTTTCGTTGTTTCGTTGTTTCGTTGTTTCGTTGTTTCGTTGTTTCGTTGTTTCGTTGTTTCGTTGTTTCGTTGTTTCGTTGTTTCGTTGTTTCGTTGTTTCGTTGTTTCGTTGTTTCGTTGTTTCGTTGTTTCGTTGGTTCGTTGGTTCGTTGGTTCGTTGGTTCGTTGGTTCGTTGTTTCGTTGTTTCGTTGTTTCGTTGTTTCGTTGTTTCGTTGTTTCGTTGTTTCGTTGTTTCGTTGTTTCGTTGTTTCGTTGTTTCGTTGTTTCGTTGTTTCGTTGTTTCGTTGTTTCGTTGTTTCGTTGTTTCGTTGTTTCGTTGTTTCGTTGGTTCGTTGGTTCGTTGGTTCGTTGGTTCGTTGGTTCGTTGGTTCGTTGGTTCGTTGTTTCGTTGTTTCGTTGTTACGTTGTTTCGTTGTTTCGTTGTTTCGTTGTTTCGTTGTTTCGTTGTTTCGTTGTTACGTTGTTTCGTTGTTTCGTTGTTTCGTTGTTTCGTTGTTTCGTTGTTTCGGTGTTTCGTTGTTTCGTTGTTTCGTTGTTTCGTTGTTTCGTTGTTTCGTTGTTTCGTTGTTTCGTTGTTTCGTTGTTTCGTTGTTTCGTTGTTTCGTTGTTTCGTTGTTTCGTTGTTTCGTTGTTTCGTTGATTCCTTGTTTCGTTGTTTCGTTGTTTCGTTGTTTCGTTGTTTCGTTGTTTCGTTGTTTCGTTGTTTCGTTGTTTCGTTGTTTCGTTGTTTCGTTGTTTCGTTGTTTCGTTGTTTCGTTGTTTCGTTGTTTCGTTGTTACGTTGTTTCGTTGTTTCGTTGTTTCGTTGTTTCGTTGTTTCGTTGTTTCGTTGTTTCGTTGTTTCGTTGTTTCGTTGTTTCGTTGTTTCGTTGTTTCGTTGTTTCGTTGTTTCGTTGTTTCGTTGTTTCGTTGTTTCGTTGTTTCGTTGTTTCGTTGTTTCGTTGTTTCGTTGTTTCGTTGTTTCGTTGTTTCGTTGTTTCTTTGGTTCGTTTGTTTCTTTGTCTGATTCTTCGTTTGTTCGTTTGTTCGTTTGTTCGTTTGCTCGTTTGTTCGTTTGTTCGTTGGATCGTTTGTTCATTTGTTCGTTTGTTCGTTTGTTCGTTTGTTCGTTGGTTCGTTGGTTCGTTGGTTCTTTTGTTCGTACGTTCGTTGGTTCGTTGGTTCGTTGGTTCGTTGGTTCGTTGGTTCGTTGTTTCGTTGTTTCGTTGTTTCGTTGTTTCGTTGTTTCGTTGTTTCGTTGTTTCGTTGTTTCGTTGTTTCGTTGTTTCGTTGTTTCGTTGTTTCGTTGTTTCGTTGTTTCGTTGTTTCGTTGTTTCGTTGTTTCGTTGTTTCGTTGTTTCGTTGTTTCGTTGTTTCGTTGTTTCGTTGTTTCGTTGTTTCGTTGTTTCGTTGTTTCGTTGTTTCGTTGTTTCGTTGTTTCGTTGTTTCGTTGGTTCGTTGGTTCGTTGGTTCGTTGGTTCGTTGGTTCGTTGGTTCGTTGTTTCGTTGTTTCGTTGTTTCGTTGTTTCGTTGTTTCGTTGTTTCGTTGTTTCGTTGGTTCGTTGGTTCGTTGGTTCGTTGGTTCGTTGGTTCGTTGGTTCGTTGGTTCGTTGGTTCGTTGTTTCGTTGTTACGTTGTTACGTTGTTTCGTTGTTTCGTTGTTTCGTTGTTTCGTTGTTTCGTTGTTACGTTGTTTCGTTGTTTCGTTGTTTCGTTGTTTCGTTGTTTCGTTGTTTCGTTGATTCCTTGTTTCGTTGTTTCGTTGTTTCGTTGTTTCGTTGTTTCGTTGTTTCGTTGTTTCGTTGTTTCGTTGTTTCGTTGTTTCGTTGTTTCGTTGTTTCGTTGTTTCGTTGTTTCGTTGTTTCGTTGTTTCGTTGTTTCGTTGTTTCGTTGTTTCGTTGTTTCGTTGTTTCGTTGTTTCGTTGTTTCGTTGTTTCGTTGTTTCGTTGTTTCGTTGTTTCGTTGTTTCGTTGTTTCGTTGTTTCGTTGTTTCGTTGTTTCGTTGTTTCGTTGTTTCGTTGTTTCGTTGTTTCGTTGTTTCGTTGTTTCGTTGTTTCGTTGTTTCGTTGTTTCGTTGTTTCGTTGTTTCGTTGTTTCGTTGTTTCGTTGTTTCGTTGTTTCGTTGTTTCGTTGTTTCGTTGTTTCGTTGTTTCGTTGTTTCGTTGTTTCGTTGTTTCGTTGTTTCGTTGTTTCGTTGTTTCGTTGTTTCGTTGTTTCGTTGTTTCGTTGTTTCGTTGTTTCGTTGTTTCGTTGTTTCGTTGTTTCGTTGTTTCGTTGTTTCGTTGTTTCGTTGTTTCGTTGTTTCGTTGTTTCGTTGTTTCGTTGTTTCGTTGTTTCGTTGTTTCGTTGTTTCGTTGTTTCGTTGTTTCGTTGCTTCGTTGCTTCGTTGTTTCGTTGTTTCGTTGTTTCGTTGTTTCGTTGTTTCGTTGTTTCGTTGTTTCGTTGTTTCGTTGTTTCGTTGTTTCGTTGTTTCGTTGTTTCGTTGTTTCGTTGTTTCGTTGTTTCGTTGTTTCGTTGTTTCGTTGTTTCGTTGTTTCGTTGTTTCGTTGTTTCGTTGTTTCGTTGTTTCGTTGTTTCGTTGTTTCGTTGTTTCGTTGTTTCGTTGTTTCGTTGTTTCGTTGTTTCGTTGTTTCGTTGTTTCGTTGTTTCGTTGTTTCTTTGGTTCGTTTGTTTCTTTGTCTGTTTCTTCGTTTGTTCGTTTGTTCGTTTGTTCGTTTGTTCGTTTGTTCGTTTGTTCGTTTGTTCGTTTGTTCGTTTGTTCGTTTGTTCGTTTGTTCGTTGGTTCGTTGGTTCGTTGGTTCCTTTGTTCGTTTGTTCGTTGGTTCGTTGGTTCGTTGGTTCGTTGGTTCGTTGGTTCGTTGGTTCGTTGGTTCGTTGGTTCGTTGGTTCGTTGGTTCGTTGTTTCGTTGTTTCGTTGTTTCGTTGTTTCGTTGTTTCGTTGTTTCGTTGTTTCGTTGTTTCGTTGTTTCGTTGTTTCGTTGTTTCGTTGTTTCGTAGGTTCGTTTGTTCGTTGGTTCGTTGTTTCGTTGTTTCGTTGTTACGTTGTTTCGTTGTTTCGTTGTTTCGTTGTTTCGTTGTTTCGTTGTTACGTTGTTTCGTTGTTTCGTTGTTTCGTTGTTTCGTTGTTTCGTTGTTTCGTTGTTTCGTTGTTTCGTTGTTTCGTTGTTTCGTTGTTTCGTTGTTTCGTTGGTTCTTTTGTTTCTTTGTCTCTTTGTTCGTTTGTTACTTTGTTCGTTTGTTCTTTTGTTCGTTTGTTCGTTGGTTCGTTGGTTCGTTGGTTCGTTGGTTCGTTGGTTCGTTGGTTCGTTGGTTCGTTGGTTCGTTGGTTCTTTGGTTCGTTGGTTCGTTGGTTCGTTGGTTCGTTTGTTCGTTTGTTCGTTTGTTCGTTTGTTCGTTTGTTCGTTGGTTCGTTGTTTCGTTGTTTCGTTGTTTCGTTGTTTCGTTGTTTCGTTGTTTCGTTGTTTCGTTGTTTCGTTGTTTCGTTGTTTCGTTGTTTCGTTGTTTCGTTGTTTCGTTGTTTCGTTGTTTCGTTGTTTCGTTGTTTCGTTGTTTCGTTGTTTCGTTGTTTCGTTGTTTCGTTGTTTCGCTGTTTCGTTGTTTCGTTGTTTCGTTGTTTCGTTGTTTCGTTGTTTCGTTGTTTCGTTGTTTCGTTGTTTCGTTGTTTCGTTGGTTCGTTGTTTCGTTGTTTCGTTATTTCGTTGTTTCGTTGTTTCGTTGTTTCGTTGTTTCGTTGTTTCGTTGTTTCGTTGTTTCGTTGTTTCGTTGTTTCGTTGTTTCGTTGTTTCGTTGTTTCGTTTTTTCGTTGTTTCGTTGTTTCGTTGTTTCGTTGTTTCGTTGTTTCGTTGTTTCGTTGTTTCGTTGTTTCGTTGCTTCGTTGTTTCGTTGTTTCGTTGTTTCGTTGTTTCGTTGTTTCGTTGTTTCGTTGTTTCGTTGTTTCGTTGTTTCGTTGTTTCGTTGTTTCTTTGGTTCGTTTGTTTCTTTGTCTGTTTCTTCGTTTGTTCGTTTGTTCGTTTGTTCGTTTGTTCGTTTGTTCGTTTGTTCGTTTGTTCGTTTGTTCGTTTGTTCGTTTGTTCGTTTGTTCGTTTGTTCTTTTGTTCGTTTGTTCGTTTCTTCGTTTGCTCGTTTGTTCGTTTGTTCGTTGGATCGTTTTTTCATTTGTTCGTTTGTTCGTTTGTTCGTTGGTTCGTTGGTTCGTTGGTTCTTTTGTTCGTTTGTTCGTTGGTTCGTTGGTTCGTTGGTTCGTTGGTTCGTTGGTTTGTTGGTTCGTTGGTTCGTTGGTTCGTTGGTTCGTTGGTTCGTTGGTTCGTTGGTTCGTTGGTTCGTTGGTTCGTTGGTTCGTTGGTTCGTTGTTTCGTTGTTTCGTTGTTTCGTTGTTTCGTTGTTTCGTTGTTTCTTTGGTTCGTTTGTTTCTTTGTCTGTTTCTTCGTTTGTTCGTTTTTTCTTTTGTTCGTTTGTTCGTTTCTTCGTTTGCTCGTTTGTTCGTTTGTTCGTTGGATCGTTTGTTCATTTGTTCGTTTGTTCGTTTGTTCGTTGGTTCGTTGGTTCGTTGGTTCTTTTGTTCGTTTGTTCGTTGGTTCGTTGGTTCGTTGGTTCGTTGGTTCGTTGGTTCGTTGGTTCGTTGGTTCGTTGGTTCGTTGGTTCGTTGGTTCGTTGGTTCGTTGGTTCGTTGGTTCGTTGGTTCGTTGGTTCGTTGGTTCGTTGGTTCGTTGGTTCGTTGGTTCGTTGTTTCGTTGTTTCGTTGTTTCGTTGTTTCGTTGTTTCGTTGTTTCGTTGTTTCTTTGGTTCGTTTGTTTCTTTGTCTGTTTCTTCGTTTGTTCGTTTGTTCGTTTGTTCGTTTGTTCGTTTGTTCGTTTGTTCGTTTGTTCGTTTGTTCGTTTGTTCGTTTGTTCGTTTTTTCGTTTCTTCGTTTGCTCGTTTGTTCGTTTGTTCGTTGGATCGTTTGTTCATTTGTTCGTTTGTTCGTTTGTTCGTTGGTTCGTTGGTTCGTTGGTTCTTTTGTTCGTTTGTTCGTTGGTTCGTTGGTTCGTTGGTTCGTTGGTTCGTTGGTTCGTTGGTTCGTTGGTTCGTTGTTTCGTTGTTTCGTTGCTTCGTTGTTTCGTTGTTTCGTTGTTTCGTTGTTTCGTTGTTTCGTTGTTTCGTTGTTTCGTTGTTTCGTTGTTTCTTTGGTTCGTTTGTTTCTTTGTCTGTTTCTTCGTTTGTTCGTTTGTTCGTTTGTTCGTTTGTTCGTTTGTTCGTTTGTTCGTTTGTTCTTTTGTTCGTTTGTTCGTTTCTTCGTTTGCTCGTTTGTTCGTTTGTTCGTTTGTTCGTTTGTTCGTTGGATCGTTTGTTCATTTGTTCGTTTGTTCGTTTGTTCGTTGGTTCGTTGGTTCGTTGGTTCTTTTGTTCGTTTGTTCGTTGGTTCGTTGGTTCGTTGGTTCGTTGGTTCGTTGGTTCGTTGGTTCGTTGGTTCGTTGGTTCGTTGGTTCGTTGGTTCGTTGGTTCGTTGGTTCGTTGGTTCGTTGGTTCGTTGGTTCGTTGGTTCGTTGGTTCGTTGGTTCGTTGGTTCGTTGGTTCGTTGGTTCGTTGGTTCGTTGGTTCGTTGGTTCGTTGGTTCGTTGGTTCGTTGGTTCGTTGGTTCGTTGGTTCGTTGGTTCGTTGGTTCGTTGGTTCGTTGGTTCGTTGGTTCGTTGGTTCGTTGGTTCGTTGGTTCGTTGGTTCGTTGGTTCGTTGGTTCGTTGGTTCGTTGGTTCGTTGGTTCGTTGGTTCGTTGGTTCGTTGTTTCGTTGTTTCGTTGTTTCGTTGTTTCGTTGTTTCGTTGTTTCGTTGTTTCGTTGTTTCGTTGTTTCGTTGTTTCGTTGTTTCGTTGTTTCGTTGTTTCGTTGTTTCGTTGTTTCGTTGTTTCGTTGTTTCGTTGTTTCGTTGTTTCGTTGTTTCGTTGTTTCGTTGTTTCGTTGTTTCGTTGTTTCGTTGTTTCGTTGTTTCGTTGTTTCGTTGTTTCGTTGTTTCGTTGTTTCGTTGTTTCGTTGTTTCGTTGTTTCGTTGTTTCGTTGTTTCGTTGTTTCGTTGTTTCGTTGCTTCGTTGTTTCGTTGTTTCGTTGTTTCGTTGTTTCGTTGTTTCGTTGTTTCGTTGTTTCTTTGTTTCTTTGGTTCGTTTGTTTCTTTGTCTGTTTGTCTGTTTGTTCGTTTGTTCGTTTGTTCGTTTGTTCGTTTGTTCGTTTGTTCGTTTGTTCGTTTCTTCGTTTGCTCGTTTGTTCGTTTGTTCGTTGGATCGTTTTGTTCATTTGTTCGTTTGTTCGTTTGTTCGTTTGTTCGTTTGTTCGTTTGTTCGTTTGTTCGTTGGTTCGTTGGTTCGTTGGTTCGTTGGTTCTTTTGTTCGTTTGTTCGTTGGTTCGTTGGTTCGTTGGTTCGTTGGTTCGTTGGTTCGTTGGTTCGTTGGTTCGTTGGTTCGTTGGTTCGTTGGTTCGTTGGTTCGTTGGTTCGTTGGTTCGTTGGTTCGTTGGTTCGTTGGTTCGTTGGTTCGTTGGTTCGTTGGTTCGTTGGTTCGTTGTTTCGTTGTTTCGTTGTTTCGTTGTTTCGTTGTTTCGTTGTTTCGTTGTTTCGTTGTTTCGTTGTTTCGTTGTTTCGTTGTTTCGTTGTTTCGTTGTTTCGTTGGTTCGTTTGTTCGTTGGTTCGTTGTTTCGTTGTTTCGTTGTTACGTTGTTTCGTTGTTTCGTTGTTTCGTTGTTTCGTTGTTTCGTTGTTTCGTTGTTACGTTGTTTCGTTGTTTCGTTGTTTCGTTGTTTCGTTGTTTCGTTGTTTCGTTGTTTCGTTGTTTCGTTGTTTCGTTGTTTCGTTGTTTCGTTGTTTCGTTGTTTCGTTGTTTCGTTGTTTCGTTGTTTCGTTGTTTCGTTGGTTCTTTTGTTTCTTTGTCTCTTTGTTCGTTTGTTCTTTTGTTCGTTTGTTCTTTTGTTCGTTTGTTCGTTGGTTCGTTGGTTCGTTGGTTCGTTGGTTCGTTGGTTCGTTGGTTCTTTGGTTCGTTGGTTCGTTAGTTCGTTGGTTCGTTTGTTCGTTTGTTCGTTTGTTCGTTTGTTCGTTGGTTCGTTGTTTCGTTGTTTCGTTGTTTCGTTGTTTCGTTGTTTCGTTGTTTCGTTGTTTCGTTGTTTCGTTGTTTCGTTGTTTCGTTGTTTCGTTGTTTCGTTGTTTCGTTGTTTCGTTGTTTCGCTGTTTCGTTGTTTCGTTGTTTCGTTGTTTCGTTGTTTCGTTGTTTCGTTGTTTCGTTGGTTCGTTGTTTCGTTGTTTCGTTATTTCGTTGTTTCGTTGTTTCGTTGTTTCGTTGTTTCGTTGTTTCGTTGTTTCGTTGTTTCGTTGTTTCGTTGTTTCGTTGTTTCGTTGTTTCGTTGTTTCGTTGTTTCGTTGTTTCGTTGTTTCGTTGTTTCGTTGTTTCGTTGGTTCGTTGGTTCGTTGTTTCGTTGTTTCGTTGTTACGTTGTTTCGTTGTTTCGTTGTTTCGTTGTTTCGTTGTTTCGTTGTTTCGTTGTTTCGGTGTTACGTTGTTTCGTTGTTTCGTTGTTTCGTTGTTTCGTTGTTTCTTTGTTTCGTTGTTTCGTTGTTTCGTTGTTTCGTTGTTTCGTTGTTTCGTTGGTTTTTTTTTGTTTCTTTGTCTCTTTGTTCGTTTGTTCTTTTGTTCGTTTGTTCTTTTGTTCGTTTGTTCGTTGGTTCGTTGGTTCGTTGGTTCGTTGGTTCGTTGGTTCGTTGGTTCTTTGGTTCGTTGGTTCGTTAGTTCGTTGGTTCGTTTGTTCGTTTGTTCGTTTGTTCGTTTGTTCGTTTGTTCGTTTGTTCGTTTGTTCGTTTGTTCGTTTGTTCGTTGGTTCGTTGTTTCGTTGTTTCGTTGTTTCGTTGTTTCGTTGTTTCGTTGTTTCGTTGTTTCGTTGTTTCGTTGTTTCGTTGTTTCGTTGTTTCTTTGGTTCGTTTGTTTCTTTGTCTGTTTCTTCGTTTGTTCGTTTGTTCGTTTGTTCGTTTGTTCGTTTGTTCGTTTGTTCTTTTGTTCGTTTGTTCGTTTCTTCGTTTGCTCGTTTGTTCGTTTGTTCGTTGGATCGTTTGTTCATTTGTTCGTTTGTTCGTTTGTTCGTTGGTTCGTTGGTTCGTTGGTTCTTTTGTTCGTTTGTTCGTTGGTTCGTTGGTTCGTTGGTTCGTTGGTTCGTTGGTTCGTTGGTTCGTTGTTTCGTTGTTTCGTTGTTACGTTGTTTCGTTGTTTCGTTGTTTCGTTGTTTCGTTGTTTCGTTGTTTCGTTGTTTCGTTGTTTCGTTGTTTCGTTGTTTCGTTGTTTCGTTGTTTCGTTGTTTCGTTGTTTCGTTGTTTCGTTGTTTCGTTGTTTCGTTGTTTCGTTGGTTCTTTTGTTTCTTTGTCTCTTTGTTCGTTTGTTCTTTTGTTCGTTTGTTCTTTTGTTCGTTTGTTCGTTGGTTCGTTGGTTCGTTGGTTCGTTGGTTCGTTGGTTCGTTGGTTCGTTGGTTCGTTGGTTCTTTGGTTCGTTGGTTCGTTAGTTCGTTGGTTCGTTTGTTCGTTTGTTCGTTTGTTCGTTTGTTCGTTTGTTCGTTTGTTCGTTTGTTCGTTTGTTCGTTTGTTCGTTGGTTCGTTGTTTCGTTGTTTCGTTGTTTCGTTGTTTCGTTGTTTCGTTGTTTCGTTGTTTCGTTGTTTCGTTGTTTCGTTGTTTCGTTGTTTCGTTGTTTCTTTGGTTCGTTTGTTTCTTTGTCTGTTTCTTCGTTTGTTCGTTTGTTCGTTTGTTCGTTTGTTCGTTTGTTCGTTTGTTCTTTTGTTCGTTTGTTCGTTTCTTCGTTTGCTCGTTTGTTCGTTTGTTCGTTGGATCGTTTGTTCATTTGTTCGTTTGTTCGTTTGTTCGTTGGTTCGTTGGTTCGTTGGTTCTTTTGTTCGTTTGTTCGTTGGTTCGTTGGTTCGTTGGTTCGTTGGTTCGTTGGTTCGTTGGTTCGTTGGTTCGTTGGTTCGTTGGTTCGTTGGTTCGTTGGTTCGTTGGTTCGTTGGTTCGTTGGTTCGTTGGTTCGTTGGTTCGTTGGTTCGTTGGTTCGTTGGTTCGTTGTTTCGTTGTTTCGTTGTTTCGTTGTTTCGTTGTTTCGTTGTTTCTTTGGTTCGTTTGTTTCTTTGTCTGTTTCTTCGTTTGTTCGTTTGTTCTTTTGTTCGTTTGTTCGTTTGTTCGTTTGCTCGTTTGTTCGTTTGTTCGTTGGATCGTTTGTTCATTTGTTCGTTTGTTCGTTTGTTCGTTGGTTCGTTGGTTCGTTGGTTCTTTTGTTCGTTTGTTCGTTGGTTCGTTGGTTCGTTGGTTCGTTGGTTCGTTGG
>NW_027487060.1:0-18004 GCF_050908995.1 Andrena cerasifolii | reverse complement strand
GAGACGTTACTTTGTGCCATCTCTTTCGACGGCATGTTCTTCTGTTACAAAGCCCAATTTTGTGCATTCGGAAAATTTTCGCCAGATTTTGGCCAATATATCGGGAGAACATGAAGTGGAAAGAGGTATACTAAATTTCAGCTTCAAAGGCATCGCCTTAAAGTTGCAATTAAGAGGCGCAGGCCTTTCAAGAGGCTTTCGAAAATTCTGCGTCTCTTCGTGAAACAGTCACTGTCTCGAAACACCTGCGCCACTTCTCGCTCCTTCGTTTGCTGTCCGGAGACGTTATATTGTTCCATCTCTTTCGACGGCATGTTCTCCTGTTACAAAGCTCAATTTTGTGTATTCTCGATATTTTCGCCAGATTTTGGCCAATATATCAGGAGAAAATGAAGTGGAAAGAGGTATACTAAATTTCAGCTTCAAAGGCATCGCCTTAAAGTTGCAATTAAGAGGCGCAGGCCTTTCAAGAGGCGTTCGAAAATTCTGCGACTCTTCGGTAAACAGTCACTGTCTCGAAACACCTGCGCCACTTCTCGCTCCTTCGTTTGCTGTCCGGAGACGTTATATTGTTCCATCTCTTTCGACGGCATGTTCTCCTGTTACAAAGCTCAATTTTGTGTATTCTCGATATTTTCGCCAGATTTTGGCCAATATATCAGGAGAAAATGAAGTGGAAAGAGGTATACTAAATTTCAGCTTCAAAGGCATCGCCTTAAAGTTGCAAATAAGAGGCGCAGGCCTTTCAAGAGTCGTTCGAAAATTCTGCGTTACTTCGTTAAACAGTCACTGTCTCGAAACATCTGCGCCACATCTCGCTCTTTGATTTGCTCTCCGGAGACGTTACTTTGTGCCATCTCTTTCGACGGCATGTTCTTCTGTTACAAAGCCCAATTTTGTGCATTCGGAAAATTTTCGCCAGATTTTGGCCAATATATCGGGAGAACATGAAGTGGAAAGAGGTATACTAAATTTCAGCTTCAAAGGCATCGCCTTAAAGTTGCAATTAAGAGGCGCAGGCCTTTCAAGAGGCTTTCGAAAATTCTGCGTCTCTTCGTGAAACAGTCACTGTCTCGAAACACCTGCGCCACTTCTCGCTCCTTCGTTTGCTGTCCGGAGACGTTATATTGTTCCATCTCTTTCGACGGCATGTTCTCCTGTTACAAAGCTAAATTTTGTGTATTCTCGATATTTTCGCCAGATTTTGGCCAATATATCAGGAGAAAATGAAGTGGAAAGAGGTATACTAAATTTCAGCTTCAAAGGCATCGCCTTAAATTTGCAATTAGGAGGCGCAGGCCTTTCAAGAGGCGTTCGAAAATTCTGCGACTCTTCGTTAAACAGTCACTGTCTCGAAACATCTGCGCCACTTCTCGCTCATTGATTTGCCCTCCGGAGACGTTACTTTGTGCCATCTCTTTCGACGGCATGTTCTTCTGTTACAAAGCCCAATTTTGTGCATTCGGAAAATTTTCGCCAGATTTTGGCCAATATATCAGGAGAACATGAAGTGGAAAGAGGTATACTAAATTTCAGCTTCAAAGGCATCGCCTTAAAGTTGCAATTAAGAGGCGCAGGCCTTTCAAGAGTCGTTCGAAAATTCTGCGTTTCTTCGTTAAACAGTCACTGTCTCGAAACATCTGCGCCACATCTCGCTCTTTGATTTGCTCTCCGGAGACGTTACTTTGTGCCATCTCTTTCGACGGCATGTTCTTCTGTTACAAAGCCCAATTTTGTGCATTCGGAAAATTTTCGCCAGATTCTGGCCAATATATCGGGAGAACATGAAGTGGAAAGAGGTATACTAAATTTCAGCTTCAAAGGCATCGCCTTAAAGTTGCAATTAAGAGGCGCAGGCCTTTCAAGAGGCTTTCGAAAATTCTGCGTCTCTTCGTGAAACAGTCACTCTCTCGAAACACCTGCGCCACTTCTCGCTCCTTCGTTTGCTGTCCGGAGACGTTATATTGTTCCATCTCTTTCGACGGCATGTTCTCCTGTTACAAAGCTAAATTTTGTGTATTCTCGATATTTTCGCCAGATTTTGGCCAATATATCAGGAGAAAATGAAGTGGAAAGAGGTATACTAAATTTCAGCTTCAAAGGCATCGCCTTAAAGTTGCAATTAAGAGGCGCAGGCCTTTCAAGAGGCGTTCGAAAATTCTGCGACTCTTCGTTAAACAGTCACTGTCTCGAAACACCTGCGCCACTTCTCGCTCCTTCGTTTGCTGTCCGGAGACGTTATATTGTTCCATCTCTTTCGACGGCATGTTCTCCTGTTACAAAGCTCAATTTTGTGTATTCTCGATATTTTCGCCAGATTTTGGCCAATATATCAGGAGAAAATGAAGTGGAAAGAGGTATACTAAATTTCAGCTTCAAAGGCATCGCCTTAAAGTTGCAAATAAGAGGCGCAGGCCTTTCAAGAGTCGTTCGAAAATTCTGCGTTTCTTCGTTAAACAGTCACTGTCTCGAAACATCTGCGCCACATCTCGCTCTTTGATTTGCTCTCCGGAGACGTTACTTTGTGCCATCTCTTTCGACGGCATGTTCTTCTGTTACAAAGCCCAATTTTGTGCATTCGGAAAATTTTCGCCAGATTTTGGCCAATATATCGGGAGAACATGAAGTGGAAAGAGGTATACTAAATTTCAGCTTCAAAGGCATCGCCTTAAAGTTGCAATTAAGAGGCGCAGGCCTTTCAAGAGGCTTTCGAAAATTCTGCGTCTCTTCGTGAAACAGTCACTGTCTCGAAACACCTGCGCCACTTCTCGCTCCTTCGTTTGCTGTCCGGAGACGTTATATTGTTCCATCTCTTTCGACGGCATGTTCTCCTGTTACAAAGCTAAATTTTGTGTATTCTCGATATTTTCGCCAGATTTTGGCCAATATATCAGGAGAAAATGAAGTGGAAAGAGGTATACTAAATTTCAGCTTCAAAGGCATCGCCTTAAATTTGCAATTAGGAGGCGCAGGCCTTTCAAGCGGCGTTCGAAAATTCTGCGACTCTTCGTAAAACAGTCACTGTCTCGAAACATCTGCGCCACTTCTCGCTCATTGATTTGCCCTCCGGAGACGTTACTTTGTGCCATCTCTTTCGACGGCATGTTCTTCTGTTACAAAGCCCAATTCTGTGCATTCTGAAAATTTTCGCTAGATTTTGGCCAATATATCAGGAGAACATGAAGTGGAAAGAGGTATACTAAATTTCAGCTTCAAAGGCATCGCCTTAAATTTGCAATTAGGAGGCGCAGGCCTTTCAAGCGGCGTTCGAAAATTGTGCGACTCTTCGTAAAACAGTCACTGTCTCGAAACATCTGCGCCACTTCTCGCTCATTGATTTGCCCTCCGGAGACGTTACTTTGTGCCATCTCTTTCGACGGCATGTGCTCCTGTTACAAAGCCCAATTCTGTGCATTCTGAAAATTTTCGCCAGATTTTGGCCAATATATCAGGAGAACATGAAGTGGAAAGAGGTATACTAAATTTCGGCTTCAAAGGCATCGCCTTAAAGTTGCAAATAAGAGGCGCAGGCGTTTCAAGATGCGTTCGAAAATTCTGCGTCTCTTCGTTAATCAGTCACTGTCTCGAAACATCTGCGCCACATCTCGCTCTTTGATTTGCTCTCCGGAGACGTTACTTTGTGCCATCTCTTTCGACGGCATGTTCTCCTGTTACAAAGCCCAATGTTGTGCATTCTGAAAATTTTCGCTAGATTTTGGCCAATATATCAGGAGAACATGAAGTGGAAAGAGGTATACTAAATTTCAGCTTCAAAGGCATCGCCTTAAATTTGCAATTAGGAGGCACAGGCCTTTCAAGCGGCGTTCGAAAATTGTGCGACTCTTCGTAAAACAGTCACTGTCTCGAAACATCTGCGCCACTTCTCGCTCATTGATTTGCCCTCCGGAGACGTTACATTGTGCCATCTCTTTCGACGGCATGTTCTCCTGTTACAAAGCCCAATTCTGTGCATTCTGAAAATTTTCGCTAGATTTTGGCCAATATATCAGGAGAACATGAAGTGGAAAGAGGTATACTAAATTTCAGCTTCAAAGGCATCGCCTTAAATTTGCAATTAGGAGGCACAGGCCTTTCAAGCGGCGTTCGAAAATTGTGCGACTCTTCGTAAAACAGTCACTGTCTCGAAACATCTGCGCCACTTCTCGCTCATTGATTTGCCCTCCGGAGACGTTACTTTGTGCCATCTCTTTCGACGGCATGTTCTTCTGTTACAAAGCCCAATTTTGTGCATTCGGAAAATTTTCGCCAGATTTTGGCCAATATATCAGGAGAACATGAAGTGGAAAGAGGTATACTAAATTTCAGCTTCAAAGGCATCGCCTTAAAGTTGCAATTAAGAGGCGCAGGCCTTTCAAGAGGCTTTCGAAAATTCTGCGTCTCTTCGTGAAACAGTCACTGTCTCGAAACACCTGCGCCACTTCTCGCTCCTTCGTTTGCTGTCCGGAGACGTTATATTGTTCCATCTCTTTCGACGGCATGTTCTCCTGTTACAAAGCTCAATTTTGTGTATTCTCGATATTTTCGCCAGATTGTGGCCAATATATCAGGAGAAAATGAAGTGGAAAGAGGTATACTAAATTTCAGCTTCAAAGGCATCGCCTTAAAGTTGCAAATAAGAGGCGCAGGCCTTTCAAGAGTCGTTCGAAAATTCTGCGTTTCTTCGTTAAACATTCACTGTCTCGAAACATCTGCGCCACATCTGGCTCTTTCATTTGCTCTCCGGAGACGTTACTTTGTGCCATCTCTTTCGACGGCATGTTCTTCTGTTACAAAGCCCAATTTTGTGCATTCGGAAATTTTCGCCAGATTTTGGCCAATATATCAGGAGAACATGAAGTGGAAAGAGGTATACTAAATTTCAGCTTCAAAGGCATCGCCTTAAAGTTGCAATTAAGAGGCGCAGGCCTTTCAAGAGGCTTTCGAAAATTCTGCGTCTCTTCGTGAAACAGTCACTGTCTCGAAACACCTGCGCCACTTCTCGCTCCTTCGTTTGCTGTCCGGAGACGTTATATTGTTCCATCTCTTTCGACGGCATGTTCTCCTGTTACAAAGCTAAATTTTGTGTATTCTCGATATTTTCGCCAGATTTTGGCCAATATATCAGGAGAAAATGAAGTGGAAAGGGGTATACTAAATTTCAGCTTCAAAGGCATCGCCTTAAAGTTGCAAATAAGAGGCGCAGGCCTTTCAAGAGTCGTTCGAAAATTCTGCGTTTCTTCGTTAAACAGTCACTGTCTCGAAACATCTGCGCCACATCTCGCTCTTTGATTTGCTCTCCGGAGACGTTACTTTGTGCCATCTCTTTCGACGGCATGTTCTCCTGTTACAAAGCCCAATTCTGTGCATTCTGAAAATTTTCGCCAGATTTTGGCCAATATATCAGGAGAACATGAAGTGGAAAGAGGTATACTAAATTTCAGCTTCAAAGGCATCGCCTTAAAGTTGCAATTAAGAGGCGCAGGCCTTTCAAGAGGCGTTCGAAAATTCTGCGACTCTTCGTTAAACAGTCACTGTCTCGAAACATCTGCGCCACATCTCGCTCTTTGATTTGCTCTCCGGAGACGTTACATTGTGCCATCTCTTTCGACGGCATGTTCTCCTGTTACAAAGCCCAATTCTGTGCATTCTGAAAATTTTTGCTAGATTTTGGCCAATATATCAGGAGAACATGAAGTGGATAGAGGTATACTAAATTTCAGCTTCAAAGGCATCGCCTTAAATTTGCAGTTAGGAGGCGCAGGCCATTCAAGAGGCGTTCGAAAATTCTGCGTCTCTTCGTTAATCAGTCACTGTCTCGAAACATCTGCGCCACATCTCGCTCTTTGATTTGCTCTCCGGAGACGTTACTTTGTGCCATCTCTTTCGACGGCATGTGCTCCTGTTACAAAGCCCAATTCTGTGCATTCTGAAAATTTTTGCTAGAGTTTGGCCAATATATCAAGAGAACATGAAGTGGGAAGGGGTATACTAAATTTCAGCTTCAAAGGCATCGCTTAAAAGTATCAAATCAGAGGCGCAGGCCTTTCAAGAGGCGTTCGAAAATTGTGCGACTCTTCGTTAAACAGTCACTGTCTTGAAACATCTGCGCCACTTCTCGCTCATTGATTTGCCCTCCGGCGACGTTACTTTGTGCCATCTCTTTCGACGGCATGTTCTCCTGTTACAAAGCCCAATTCTGTGCATTCTGAAAATTTTCGCCAGATTTTGGCCAATATATCAGGAGAACATGAAGTGGAAAGAGGTATACTAAATTTCGGCTTCAAAGGCATCGCCTTAAAGTTGCAAATAAGAGGCGCAGGCGTTTCAAGATGCGTTCGAAAATTCTGCGTCTCTTCGTTAATCAGTCACTGTCTCGAAACATCTGCGCCACATCTCGCTCTTTGATTTGCTCTCCGGAGACGTTACTTTGTGCCATCTCTTTCGACGGCATGTTCTCCTGTTACAAAGCCCAATGTTGTGCATTCTGAAAATTTTCGCTAGATTTTGGCCAATATATCAGGAGAACATGAAGTGGAAAGAGTTATACTAAATTTCAGCTTCAAAGGCATCGCCTTAAATTTGCAATTAGGAGGCACAGGCCTTTCAAGAGGCTTTCGAAAATTCTGCGTCTCTTCGTGAAACAGTCACTGGCTCGAAACACCTGCGCCACTTCTCGCTCCTTCGTTTGCTGTCCGGAGACGTTATATTGTTCCATCTCTTTCGACGGCATGTTCTCCTGTTACAAAGCTAAATTTTGTGTATTCTCGATATTTTCGCCAGATTTTGGCCAATATATCAGGAGAAAATGAAGTGGAAAGAGGTATACTAAATTTCAGCTTCAAAGGCATCGCCTTAAAGTTGCAATTAAGAGGCGCAGGCCTTTCAAGAGGCGTTCGAAAATTCTGCGACTCTTCGTTAAACAGTCACTGTCTCGAAACACCTGCGCCACTTCTCGCTCCTTCGTTTGCTGTCCGGAGACGTTATATTGTTCCATCTCTTTCGACGGCATGTTCTCCTGTTACAAAGCTCAATTTTGTGTATTCTCGATATTTTCGCCAGATTTTGGCCAATATATCAGGAGAAAATGAAGTGGAAAGAGGTATACTAAATTTCAGCTTCAAAGGCATCGCCTTAAAGTTGCAAATAAGAGGCGCAGGCCTTTCAAGAGTCGTTCGAAAATTCTGCGTTTCTTCGTTAAACAGTCACTGTCTCGAAACATCTGCGCCACATCTCGCTCTTTGATTTGCTCTCCGGAGACGTTACTTTGTGCCATCTCTTTCGACGGCATGTTCTTCTGTTACAAAGCCCAATTTTGTGCATTCGGAAAATTTTCGCCAGATTTTGGCCAATATATCGGGAGAACATGAAGTGGAAAGAGGTATACTAAATTTCAGCTTCAAAGGCATCGCCTTAAAGTTGCAATTAAGAGGCGCAGGCCTTTCAAGAGGCTTTCGAAAATTCTGCGTCTCTTCGTGAAACAGTCACTGTCTCGAAACACCTGCGCCACTTCTCGCTCCTTCGTTTGCTGTCCGGAGACGTTATATTGTTCCATCTCTTTCGACGGCATGTTCTCCTGTTACAAAGCTAAATTTTGTGTATTCTCGATATTTTCGCCAGATTTTGGCCAATATATCAGGAGAAAATGAAGTGGAAAGAGGTATACTAAATTTCAGCTTCAAAGGCATCGCCTTAAATTTGCAATTAGGAGGCGCAGGCCTTTCAAGCGGCGTTCGAAAATTCTGCGACTCTTCGTAAAACAGTCACTGTCTCGAAACATCTGCGCCACTTCTCGCTCATTGATTTGCCCTCCGGAGACGTTACTTTGTGCCATCTCTTTCGACGGCATGTTCTTCTGTTACAAAGCCCAATTCTGTGCATTCTGAAAATTTTCGCTAGATTTTGGCCAATATATCAGGAGAACATGAAGTGGAAAGAGGTATACTAAATTTCAGCTTCAAAGGCATCGCCTTAAATTTGCAATTAGGAGGCGCAGGCCTTTCAAGCGGCGTTCGAAAATTGTGCGACTCTTCGTAAAACAGTCACTGTCTCGAAACATCTGCGCCACTTCTCGCTCATTGATTTGCCCTCCGGAGACGTTACTTTGTGCCATCTCTTTCGACGGCATGTGCTCCTGTTACAAAGCCCAATTCTGTGCATTCTGAAAATTTTTGCTAGAGTTTGGCCAATATATCAAGAGAACATGAAGTGGGAAGGGGTATACTAAATTTCAGCTTCAAAGGCATCGCTTAAAAGTATCAAATCAGAGGCGCAGGCCTTTCAAGAGGCGTTCGAAAATTGTGCGACTCTTCGTTAAACAGTCACTGTCTTGAAACATCTGCGCCACTTCTCGCTCATTGATTTGCCCTCCGGCGACGTTACTTTGTGCCATCTCTTTCGACGGCATGTTCTCCTGTTACAAAGCCCAATTCTGTGCATTCTGAAAATTTTCGCCAGATTTTGGCCAATATATCAGGAGAACATGAAGTGGAAAGAGGTATACTAAATTTCGGCTTCAAAGGCATCGCCTTAAAGTTGCAAATAAGAGGCGCAGGCGTTTCAAGATGCGTTCGAAAATTCTGCGTCTCTTCGTTAATCAGTCACTGTCTCGAAACATCTGCGCCACATCTCGCTCTTTGATTTGCTCTCCGGAGACGTTACTTTGTGCCATCTCTTTCGACGGCATGTTCTCCTGTTACAAAGCCCAATGTTGTGCATTCTGAAAATTTTCGCTAGATTTTGGCCAATATATCAGGAGAACATGAAGTGGAAAGAGTTATACTAAATTTCAGCTTCAAAGGCATCGCCTTAAATTTGCAATTAGGAGGCACAGGCCTTTCAAGCGGCGTTCGAAAATTGTGCGACTCTTCGTAAAACAGTCACTGTCTCGAAACATCTGCGCCACTTCTCGCTCATTGATTTGCCCTCCGGAGACGTTACTTTGTGCCATCTCTTTCGACGGCATGTTCTTCTGTTACAAAGCCCAATTTTGTGCATTCGGAAAATTTTCGCCAGATTTTGGCCAATATATCAGGAGAACATGAAGTGGAAAGAGGTATACTAAATTTCAGCTTCAAAGGCATCGCCTTAAAGTTGCAATTAAGAGGCGCAGGCCTTTCAAGAGGCGTTCGAAAATTCTGCGACTCTTCGTAAAACAGTCACTGTCTCGAAACATCTGCGCCACTTCTCGCTCATTGATTTGCCCTCCGGAGACGTTACTTTGTGCCATCTCTTTCGACGGCATGTTCTTCTGTTACAAAGCCCAATTCTGTGCATTCTGAAAATTTTCGCTAGATTTTGGCCAATATATCAGGAGAACATGAAGTGGAAAGAGGTATACTAAATTTCAGCTTCAAAGGCATCGCCTTAAATTTGCAATTAGGAGGCGCAGGCCTTTCAAGCGGCGTTCGAAAATTGTGCGACTCTTCGTAAAACAGTCACTGTCTCGAAACATCTGCGCCACTTCTCGCTCATTGATTTGCCCTCCGGAGACGTTACTTTGTGCCATCTCTTTCGACGGCATGTGCTCCTGTTACAAAGCCCAATTCTGTGCATTCTGAAAATTTTTGCTAGAGTTTGGCCAATATATCAAGAGAACATGAAGTGGGAAGGGGTATACTAAATTTCAGCTTCAAAGGCATCGCTTAAAAGTATCAAATCAGAGGCGCAGGCCTTTCAAGAGGCGTTCGAAAATTGTGCGACTCTTCGTTAAACAGTCACTGTCTTGAAACATCTGCGCCACTTCTCGCTCATTGATTTGCCCTCCGGCGACGTTACTTTGTGCCATCTCTTTCGACGGCATGTTCTCCTGTTACAAAGCCCAATTCTGTGCATTCTGAAAATTTTCGCCAGATTTTGGCCAATATATCAGGAGAACATGAAGTGGAAAGAGGTATACTAAATTTCGGCTTCAAAGGCATCGCCTTAAAGTTGCAAATAAGAGGCGCAGGCGTTTCAAGATGCGTTCGAAAATTCTGCGTCTCTTCGTTAATCAGTCACTGTCTCGAAACATCTGCGCCACATCTCGCTCTTTGATTTGCTCTCCGGAGACGTTACTTTGTGCCATCTCTTTCGACGGCATGTTCTCCTGTTACAAAGCCCAATTTTGTGCATTCGGAAAATTTTCGCCAGATTTTGGCCAATATATCAGGAGAACATGAAGTGGAAAGAGGTATACTAAATTTCAGCTTCAAAGGCATCGCCTTAAAGTTGCAATTAAGAGGCGCAGGCCTTTCAAGAGGCTTTCGAAAATTCTGCGTCTCTTCGTGAAACAGTCACTGTCTCGAAACACCTGCGCCACTTCTCGCTCCTTCGTTTGCTGTCCGGAGACGTTATATTGTTCCATCTCTTTCGACGGCATGTTCTCCTGTTACAAAGCTCAATTCTGTGCATTCTGAAAATTTTCGCTAGATTTTGGCCAATATATCAGGAGAACATGAAGTGGAAAGAGGTATACTAAATTTCAGCTTCAAAGGCATCGCCTTAAATTTGCAATTAGGAGGCGCAGGCCTTTCAAGCGGCGTTCGAAAATTGTGCGACTCTTCGTAAAACAGTCACTGTCTCGAAACATCTGCGCCACTTCTCGCTCATTGATTTGCCCTCCGGAGACGTTACTTTGTGCCATCTCTTTCGACGGCATGTTCTTCTGTTACAAAGCCCAATTTTGTGCATTCGGAAAATTTTCGCCAGATTTTGGCCAATATATCAGGAGAACATGAAGTGGAAAGAGGTATACTAAATTTCAGCTTCAAAGGCATCGCCTTAAAGTTGCAATTAAGAGGCGCAGGCCTTTCAAGAGGCTTTCGAAAATTCTGCGTCTCTTCGTGAGCGTCTCTTCTCTGAAAGGCACCTGCGCCACTTCTCGCTCCTTCGTTTGCTGTCCGGAGACGTTATATTGTTCCATCTCTTTCGACGGCATGTTCTCCTGTTACAAAGCTCAATTTTGTGTATTCTCGATATTTTCGCCAGATTGTGGCCAATATATCAGGAGAAAATGAAGTGGAAAGAGGTATACTAAATTTCAGCTTCAAAGGCATCGCCTTAAAGTTGCAAATAAGAGGCGCAGGCCTTTCAAGAGTCGTTCGAAAATTCTGCGTTTCTTCGTTAAACAGTCACTGTCTCGAAACATCTGCGCCACATCTCGCTCTTTGATTTGCTCTCCGGAGACGTTACTTTGTGCCATCTCTTTCGACGGCATGTTCTCCTGTTACAAAGCTCAATTCTGTGCATTCTGAAAATTTTCGCTAGATTTTGGCCAATATATCAGGAGAACATGAAGTGGAAAGAGGTATACTAAATTTCAGCTTCAAAGGCATCGCCTTAAATTTGCAATTAGGAGGCGCAGGCCTTTCAAGCGGCGTTCGAAAATTGTGCGACTCTTCGTAAAACAGTCACTGTCTCGAAACATCTGCGCCACTTCTCGCTCATTGATTTGCCCTCCGGAGACGTTACTTTGTGCCATCTCTTTCGACGGCATGTTCTTCTGTTACAAAGCCCAATTTTGTGCATTCGGAAAATTTTCGCCAGATTTTGGCCAATATATCAGGAGAACATGAAGTGGAAAGAGGTATACTAAATTTCAGCTTCAAAGGCATCGCCTTAAAGTTGCAATTAAGAGGCGCAGGCCTTTCAAGAGGCTTTCGAAAATTCTGCGTCTCTTCGTGAAACAGTCACTGTCTCGAAACACCTGCGCCACTTCTCGCTCCTTCGTTTGCTGTCCGGAGACGTTATATTGTTCCATCTCTTTCGACGGCATGTTCTCCTGTTACAAAGCTCAATTCTGTGCATTCTGAAAATTTTCGCTAGATTTTGGCCAATATATCAGGAGAACATGAAGTGGAAAGAGGTATACTAAATTTCAGCTTCAAAGGCATCGCCTTAAATTTGCAATTAGGAGGCGCAGGCCTTTCAAGCGGCGTTCGAAAATTGTGCGACTCTTCGTAAAACAGTCACTGTCTCGAAACATCTGCGCCACTTCTCGCTCATTGATTTGCCCTCCGGAGACGTTACTTTGTGCCATCTCTTTCGACGGCATGTTCTTCTGTTACAAAGCCCAATTTTGTGCATTCGGAAAATTTTCGCCAGATTTTGGCCAATATATCAGGAGAACATGAAGTGGAAAGAGGTATACTAAATTTCAGCTTCAAAGGCATCGCCTTAAAGTTGCAATTAAGAGGCGCAGGCCTTTCAAGAGGCTTTCGAAAATTCTGCGTCTCTTCGTGAAACAGTCACTGTCTCGAAACACCTGCGCCACTTCTCGCTCCTTCGTTTGCTGTCCGGAGACGTTATATTGTTCCATCTCTTTCGACGGCATGTTCTCCTGTTACAAAGCTCAATTTTGTGTATTCTCGATATTTTCGCCAGATTGTGGCCAATATATCAGGAGAAAATGAAGTGGAAAGAGGTATACTAAATTTCAGCTTCAAAGGCATCGCCTTAAAGTTGCAAATAAGAGGCGCAGGCCTTTCAAGAGTCGTTCGAAAATTCTGCGTTTCTTCGTTAAACAGTCACTGTCTCGAAACATCTGCGCCACATCTCGCTCTTTGATTTGCTCTCCGGAGACGTTACTTTGTGCCATCTCTTTCGACGGCATGTTCTTCTGTTACAAAGCCCAATTTTGTGCATTCGGAAAATTTTCGCCAGATTTTGGCCAATATATCAGGAGAACATGAAGTGGAAAAAGGTATACTAAATTTCAGCTTCAAAGGCTTCGCCTTAAAGTTGCAATTAAGAGGCGCAGGCCTTTCAAGAGGCTTTCGAAAATTCTGCGTCTCTTCGTGAAACAGTCACTGTCTCGAAACACCTGCGCCACTTCTCGCTCCTTCGTTTGCTGTCCGGAGACGTTATATTGTTCCATCTCTTTCGACGGCATGTTCTCCTGTTACAAAGCTCAATTTTGTGTATTCTCGATATTTTCGCCAGATTGTGGCCAATATATCAGGAGAAAATGAAGTGGAAAGAGGTATACTAAATTTCAGCTTCAAAGGCATCGCCTTAAAGTTGCAAATAAGAGGCGCAGGCCTTTCAAGAGTCGTTCGAAAATTCTGCGTTTCTTCGTTAAACAGTCACTGTCTCGAAACATCTGCGCCACATCTCGCTCTTTGATTTGCTCTCCGGAGACGTTACTTTGTGCCATCTCTTTCGACGGCATGTTCTTCTGTTACAAAGCCCAATTTTGTGCATTCGGAAAATTTTCGCCAGATTTTGGCCAATATATCAGGAGAACATGAAGTGGAAAGAGGTATACTAAATTTCAGCTTCAAAGGCATCGCCTTAAAGTTGCAATTAAGAGGCGCAGGCCTTTCAAGAGGCTTTCGAAAATTCTGCGTCTCTTCGTGAAACAGTCACTGTCTCGAAACACCTGCGCCACTTCTCGCTCCTTCGTTTGCTGTCCGGAGACGTTATATTGTTCCATCTCTTTCGACGGCATGTTCTCCTGTTACAAAGCTCAATTTTGTGTATTCTCGATATTTTCGCCAGATTGTGGCCAATATATCAGGAGAAAATGAAGTGGAAAGAGGTATACTAAATTTCAGCTTCAAAGGCATCGCCTTAAAGTTGCAAATAAGAGGCGCAGGCCTTTCAAGAGTCGTTCGAAAATTCTGCGTTTCTTCGTTAAACAGTCACTGTCTCGAAACATCTGCGCCACATCTCGCTCTTTGATTTGCTCTCCGGAGACGTTACTTTGTGCCATCTCTTTCGACGGCATGTTCTTCTGTTACAAAGCCCAATTTTGTGCATTCGGAAAATTTTCGCCAGATTTTGGCCAATATATCAGGAGAACATGAAGTGGAAAGAGGTATACTAAATTTCAGCTTCAAAGGCATCGCCTTAAAGTTGCAATTAAGAGGCGCAGGCCTTTCAAGAGGCTTTCGAAAATTCTGCGTCTCTTCGTGAAACAGTCACTGTCTCGAAACACCTGCGCCACTTCTCGCTCCTTCGTTTGCTGTCCGGAGACGTTATATTGTTCCATCTCTTTCGACGGCATGTTCTCCTGTTACAAAGCTAAATTTTGTGTATTCTCGATATTTTCGCCAGATTTTGGCCAATATATCAGGAGAAAATGAAGTGGAAAGGGGTATACTAAATTTCAGCTTCAAAGGCATCGCCTTAAAGTTGCAAATAAGAGGCGCAGGCCTTTCAAGAGTCGTTCGAAAATTCTGCGTTTCTTCGTTAAACAGTCACTGTCTCGAAACATCTGCGCCACATCTCGCTCGTTGATTTGCTCTCCGGAGACGTTACTTTGTGCCATCTCTTTCGACGGCATGTTCTCCTGTTACAAAGCCCAATTCTGTGCATTCTGAAAATTTTCGCCACATTTTGGCCAATATATCAGGAGCTCATGAAGTGGATAGAGGTATACTAAATTTCAGCTTCAAAGGCATCGCCTTAAATTTGCAATTAGGAGGCGCAGGCCTTTCAAGAGGCGTTCGAAAATTCTGCGACTCTTCGTTAAACAGTCACTGTCTCGAAACATCTGCGCCACATCTCGCTCTTTGATTTGCTCTCCGGAGACGTTACATTGTGCCATCTCTTTCGACGGCATGTTCTCCTGTTACAAAGCCCAATTCTGTGCATTCTGAAAATTTTTGCTAGTTTTTGGCCAATATATCAGGAGAACATGAAGTGGATAGAGGTATACTAAATTTCAGCTTCAAAGGCATCGCCTTAAATTTGCAATTAGGAGGCGCAGGCCATTCAAGAGGCGTTCGAAAATTCTGCGTCTCTTCGTGAAACAGTCACTGTCTCGAAACATCTGCGCCACATCTCGCTCTTTGATTTGCTCTCCGGAGACGTTACTTTGTGCCATCTCTTTCAACGGCATGTTCTCCTGTTACAAAGCCCAATTCTGTGCATTCTGAAAATTTTCGCTAGATTTTGGCCAATATATCAGGAGAACATGAAGTGGAAAGAGGTATACTAAATTTCAGCTTCAAAGGCATCGCCTTAAAGTTGCAATTAAGAGGCGCAGGCCTTTCAAGAGGCGTTCGAAAATTCTGCGACTCTTCGTTAAACAGTCACTGTCTCGAAACATCTGCGCCACATCTCGCTCTTTGATTTGCTCTCCGGAGACGTTACATTGTGCCATCTCTTTCGACGGCATGTTCTCCTGTTACAAAGCCCAATTCTGTGCATTCTGAAAATTTTTGCTAGATTTTGGCCAATATATCAGGAGAACATGAAGTGGATAGAGGTATACTAAATTTCAGCTTCAAAGGCATCGCCTTAAATTTGCAATTAGGAGGCGCAGGCCATTCAAGAGGCGTTCGAAAATTCTGCGTCTCTTCGTTAATCAGTCACTGTCTCGAAACATCTGCGCCACATCTCGCTCTTTGATTTGCTCTCCGGAGACGTTACTTTGTGCCATCTCTTTCGACGGCATGTTCTCCTGTTACATAGCCCAATTCTGTGCATTCTGAAAATTTTCGCCAGATTTTGGCCAATATATCAGGAGAACATGAAGTGGAAAGAGGTATACTAAATTTCAGCTTCAAAGGCATCGCCTTAAAGTTGCAATTAAGAGGCGCAGGCCTTTCAAGAGGCTTTCGAAAATTCTGCGTCTCTTCGTGAAACAGTCACTGTCTCGAAACACCTGCGCCACTTCTCGCTCCTTCGTTTGCTGTCCGGAGACGTTATATTGTTCCATCTCTTTCGACGGCATGTTCTCCTGTTACAAAGCTCAATTTTGTGTATTCTCGATATTTTCGCCAGATTTTGGCCAATATATCAGGAGAAAATGAAGTGGAAAGAGGTATACTAAATTTCAGCTTCAAAGGCATCGCCTTAAAGTTGCAAATAAGAGGCGCAGGCCTTTCAAGAGTCGTTCGAAAATTCTGCGTTTCTTCGTTAAACAGTCACTGTCTCGAAACATCTGCGCCACATCTCGCTCTTTGATTTGCTCTCCGGAGACGTTACTTTGTGCCATCTCTTTCGACGGCATGTTCTTCTGTTACAAAGCCCAATTTTGTGCATTCGGAAAATTTTCGCCAGATTTTGGCCAATATATCGGGAGAACATGAAGTGGAAAGAGGTATACTAAATTTCAGCTTCAAAGGCATCGCCTTAAAGTTGCAATTAAGAGGCGCAGGCCTTTCAAGAGGCTTTCGAAAATTCTGCGTCTCTTCGTGAAACAGTCACTGTCTCGAAACACCTGCGCCACTTCTCGCTCCTTCGTTTGCTGTCCGGAGACGTTATATTGTTCCATCTCTTTCGACGGCATGTTCTCCTGTTACAAAGCTAAATTTTGTGTATTCTCGATATTTTCGCCAGATTTTGGCCAATATATCAGGAGAAAATGAAGTGGAAAGAGGTATACTAAATTTCAGCTTCAAAGGCATCGCCTTAAAGTTGCAAATAAGAGGCGCAGGCCTTTCAAGAGTCGTTCGAAAATTCTGCGTTTCTTCGTTAAACAGTCACTGTCTCGAAACATCTGCGCCACATCTCGCTCTTTGATTTGCTCTCCGGAGACGTTACTTTGTGCCATCTCTTTCGACGGCATGTTCTCCTGTTACAAAGCCCAATTCTGTGCATTCTGAAAATTTTCGCCAGATTTTGGCCAATATATCAGGAGAACATGAAGTGGAAAGAGGTATACTAAATTTCAGCTTCAAAGGCATCGCCTTAAAGTTGCAATTAAGAGGCGCAGGCCTTTCAAGAGGCTTTCGAAAATTCTGCGTCTCTTCGTGAAACAGTCACTGTCTCGAAACACCTGCGCCACTTCTCGCTCCTTCGTTTGCTGTCCGGAGACGTTATATTGTTCCATCTCTTTCGACGGCATGTTCTCCTGTTACAAAGCTCAATTCTGTGCATTCTGAAAATTTTCGCTAGATTTTGGCCAATATATCAGGAGAACATGAAGTGGAAAGAGGTATACTAAATTTCAGCTTCAAAGGCATCGCCTTAAATTTGCAATTAGGAGGCGCAGGCCTTTCAAGCGGCGTTCGAAAATTGTGCGACTCTTCGTAAAACAGTCACTGTCTCGAAACATCTGCGCCACTTCTCGCTCATTGATTTGCCCTCCGGAGACGTTACTTTGTGCCATCTCTTTCGACGGCATGTTCTTCTGTTACAAAGCCCAATTTTGTGCATTCGGAAAATTTTCGCCAGATTTTGGCCAATATATCAGGAGAACATGAAGTGGAAAGAGGTATACTAAATTTCAGCTTCAAAGGCATCGCCTTAAAGTTGCAATTAAGAGGCGCAGGCCTTTCAAGAGGCTTTCGAAAATTCTGCGTCTCTTCGTGAAACAGTCACTGTCTCGAAACACCTGCGCCACTTCTCGCTCCTTCGTTTGCTGTCCGGAGACGTTATATTGTTCCATCTCTTTCGACGGCATGTTCTCCTGTTACAAAGCTCAATTTTGTGTATTCTCGATATTTTCGCCAGATTGTGGCCAATATATCAGGAGAAAATGAAGTGGAAAGAGGTATACTAAATTTCAGCTTCAAAGGCATCGCCTTAAAGTTGCAAATAAGAGGCGCAGGCCTTTCAAGAGTCGTTCGAAAATTCTGCGTTTCTTCGTTAAACAGTCACTGTCTCGAAACATCTGCGCCACATCTCGCTCTTTGATTTGCTCTCCGGAGACGTTACTTTGTGCCATCTCTTTCGACGGCATGTTCTTCTGTTACAAAGCCCAATTTTGTGCATTCGGAAAATTTTCGCCAGATTTTGGCCAATATATCAGGAGAACATGAAGTGGAAAGAGGTATACTAAATTTCAGCTTCAAAGGCATCGCCTTAAAGTTGCAATTAAGAGGCGCAGGCCTTTCAAGAGGCTTTCGAAAATTCTGCGTCTCTTCGTGAAACAGTCACTGTCTCGAAACACCTGCGCCACTTCTCGCTCCTTCGTCTGCTGTCCGGAGACGTTATATTGTTCCATCTCTTTCGACGGCATGTTCTCCTGTTACAAAGCTCAATTTTGTGTATTCTCGATATTTTCGCCAGATTGTGGCCAATATATCAGGAGAAAATGAAGTGGAAAGAGGTATACTAAATTTCAGCTTCAAAG
>NW_027487059.1:0-18009 GCF_050908995.1 Andrena cerasifolii | reverse complement strand
CGAGTAAAACGAGTAAAACGAGTAAAACGAGTAAAACGAGTAAAACGAGTAAAACGAGTAAAACGAGTAAAACGAGTAAAACGAGTAAAACGAGTAAAACGAGTGAAACGAGTGAAACGAGTGAAACGAGTGAAACGAGTGAAACGAGTGAAACGAGTAAAACGAGTAAAACGAGTAAAACGAGTAAAACGAGTAAAACGAGTAAAACGAGTAAAACGAGTAAAACGAGTAAAACGAGTAAAACGAGTAAAACGAGTAAAACGAGTAAAACGAGTAAAACGAGTAAAACGAGTAAAACGAGTAAAACGAGTAAAACGAGTAAAACGAGCAAAACGAGTAAAACGAGTAAAACGAGTAAATGGAGTAAAACTAGTAAAACGAGTAAAACGAATAAAACGAGTAAAACGATTAAAACGAGTAAAACGAGTAAAACGAGTAAAACGAGTAAAACGAGTAAAACGAGTAAAACGAGTAAAACGAGTAAAACGAGTAAAACTAGTAAAACGAGTAAAACTAGTAAAACTAGTAAAACGAGTAAAACGAGTAAAACTAGTAAAACTAGTAAAACCAGTAAAACGAGTAAAACGAGCAAAACGAGTAAAACGAGCAAAACTAGTAAAACGAGTAAAACGAGTAAAACGAGTGATACGAGTAATACGAGTAAAACGAGTAAAACCAGTAAAACCAGTAAAACGAGTAAAACCAGTAAAACGAGTAAAACGAGCAAAACGAGTAAAACGAGCAAAACTAGTAAAACGAGTAAAACGAGTAAAACGAGTGATACGAGTAATACGAGTAAAACGAGTAAAACCAGTAAAACCAGTAAAACGAGTAAAACGAGTAAAACGAGTAAAACGAGTAAAACGAGTAAAACGAGTAAAACGAGTAAAACGAGTAAAACGAGTAAAACGAGTAAAACGAGTAAAACGAGTAAAACGAGTAAAACGAGTAAAACGAGTAAAACGAGTAAAACGAGTAAAACGAGTAAAACGAGTAAAACGAGTAAAACGAGTAAAACGAGTAAAACGAGTAAAACGAGTAAAACGAGTAAAACGAGTAAAACGAGTAAAACGAGTAAAACGAGTAAAACGAGTAAAACGAGTAAAACGAGTAAAACTAGTAAAACTAGTAAAACGAGTAAAACTAGTAAAACCAGTAAAACGAGTAAAACGAGCAAAACGAGTAAAACGAGCAAAACTAGTAAAACGAGTAAAACGAGTAAAACGAATAATACGAGTAATACGAGTAAAACGAGTAAAACCAGTAAAACGAGTAAAACGAGTAAAACGAGTAAAACGAGTAGAACGAGTAAAACGAGTAAAACGAGTAAAACGAGTAAAACGAGTAAAACGAGCAAAACTAGTAAAACGAGTAAAACGAGTGAAACGAGTAAAACGGGCAAAACGAGTAAAACGGGTAAAACGAGTAAAACGGGTAAAACGAGTAAAACGGGTAAAACGAGTAAAACGAGTAAAACGAGTAAAACGAGTAAAACTAGTAAAACTAGTAAAACGAGTAAAACGAGTAAAACTAGTAAAACTAGTAAAACTAGTAAAACCAGTAAAACGAGTAAAACGAGCAAAACGAGTAAAACGAGCAAAACTAGTAAAACGAGTAAAACGAGTAAAACGAGTAAAACGAGCAAAACTAGTAAAACTAGTAAAACGAGTAAAACGAGTAAAACGAGTAAAACGAGTAAAACGAGTAAAACGAGTAAAACGAGTAAAACGAGTAAAACGAGTAAAACGAGTAAAACGAGTAAAACGAGCAAAACTAGTAAAACGAGTAAAACGAGTAAAACGAGTAAAACGGGCAAAACGAGTAAAACGGGTAAAACGAGTAAAACGGGTAAAACGAGTAAAACGAGTAAAACGAGTAAAACGAGTAAAACGAGTAAAACGAGTAAAACGAGTAAAACGAGTAAAACGAGTAAAACGAGTAAAACGAGTAAAACTAGTAAAACGAGTAAAACGAGTAAAACGAGTAAAACGAGTAAAACGAGTAAAACGAGTAAAACGAGTAAAACGAGTAAAACGAGTAAAACGAGTAAAACGAGTAAAACGAGTAAAACGAGTAAAACGAGTAAAACGAGTAAAACGAGTAAATCGAGTAAAACGAGTAAAACTAGTAAAACGAGTAAAACGAGTAAAACGAGTAAAACGAGTAAAGCGAGTAAAGCGAGTAAAACGAGTAAAACGAGTAAAACGAGTAAAACGAGTATATCGAGTAAAACGAGTAAAACGAGTAAAACGAGTAAAACGAGTAAAACGAGTAAAACGAGTAAAACGAGTAAAACGAGTAAAACGAGTAAAACGAGTAAAACGAGTAAAACGAGTAAAACGAGTAAAACGAGTAAAACGAGTAAAACGAGTAAAACGAGTAAAACGAGTAAAACTAGTAAAACGAATAAAACGAGTAAAACGAATAAAACGAGTAAAACGAGTAAAACTAGTAAAACTAGTAAAACGAGTAAAACGAGTAAAACGAGTAAAACTAGTAAAACTAGTAAAACCAGTAAAACGTGTAAAACGAGTAAAACGAGTAAAACGAGCAAAACTAGTAAAACGAGTAAAACGAGTAAAACGAGTAAAACGAGTAAAACGAGTAAAACGAGTAAAACGAGTAAAACGAGTAAAACGAGTAAAACGAGTAAAACGAGTAAAACGAGTAAAACGAGTAAAACGAGTAAAACGAGTAAAACGAGTAAAACGAGTAAAACGAGTAAAACGAGTAAAACGAGTAAAACGAGTAAAACGAGTAAAACGAGTAAAACGAGTAAAACGAGTAAAACGAGTAAAACGAGTAAAACGAGTAAAACGAGTAAAACGAGTAAAACGAGTAAAACGAGTAAAACTAGTAAAACTAGTAAAACTAGTAAAACTAGTAAAACGAGTAAAACGAGTAAAACTAGTAAAACTAGTAAAACCAGTAAAACGAGTAAAACGAGCAAAACGAGTAAAACGAGCAAAACTAGTAAAACGAGTAAAACGAGTAAAACGAGTAATACGAGTAATACGAGTAAAACGAGTAAAACCAGTAAAACGAGTAAAACGAGTAAAACGAGTAAAACGAGTAAAACGAGTAAAACGAGTAAAACGAGTAAAACGAGTAAAACGAGCAAAACTAGTAAAACGAGTAAAACGGGCAAAACGAGTAAAACGGGTAAAACGGGTAAAACGAGTAAAACGGGTAAAACGAGTAAAACGGGTAAAACGAGTAAAACGAGTAAAACGAGTAAAACGAGTAAAACGAGTAAAACTAGTAAAACTAGTAAAACGAGTAAAACGAGTAAAACTAGTAAAACCAGTAAAACGAGTAAAACGAGCAAAACGAGTAAAACGAGCAAAACTAGTAAAACGAGTAAAACGAGTAAAACGAGTAAAACGAGCAAAACTAGTAAAACTAGTAAAACGAGTAAAACGAGTAAAACGAGTAAAACGAGTAAAACGAGTAAAACGAGTAAAACGAGTAAAACGAGTAAAACGAGTAAAACGAGTAAAACGAGTAAAACGAGTAAAACGAGTAAAACGAGTAAAACGAGTAAAACGAGTAAAACGAGTAAAACGAGTAAAACTAGTTAAACGAGTAAAACGAGTAAAACGAGTAAAACGAGTAAATCGAGTAAAACGAGTAAAACGAGTAAAACGAGTAAAACGAGTAAAACGAGTAAAACGAGTAAAACGAGTAAAACGAGTAAAGCGAGTAAAGCGAGTAAAGCGAGTAAAACGAGTAAAACGAGTAAATCGAGTAAAACGAGTAAAACGAGTAAAACGAGTAAAACGAGTAAAACGAGTAAAACGAGTAAAACGAGTAAAACGAGTAAAACGAGTAAAACGAGTAAAACGAGTAAAACGAGTAAAACGAGTAAAACGAGTAAAACGAGTAAAACGAATAAAACGAGTAAAACGAATAAAACGAGTAAAACGAGTAAAACTAGTAAAACTAGTAAAACGAGTAAAACGAGTAAAACTAGTAAAACTAGTAAAACTAGTAAAACCAGTAAAACGTGTAAAACGAGTAAAACGAGCAAAACTAGTAAAACGAGTAAAACGAGTAAAACGAGTAAAACGAGTAAAACGAGTAAAACGAGTAAAACGAGTAAAACGAGTAAAACTAGTAAAACGAGTAAAACGAGTAAAACTAGTAAAACCAGTAAAACGAGTAAAACGAGCAAAACGAGTAAAACGAGCAAAACTAGTAAAACTAGTAAAACGAGTAAAACGAGTAAAACGAGTAAAACGAGTAAAACGAGTAAAACGAGTAAAACGAGTAAAACGAGTAAAACGAGTAAAACGAGTAAAACTAGTAAAACTAGTAAAACTAGTAAAACGAGTAAAACGAGTAAAACTAGTAAAACTAGTAAAACCAGTAAAACGAGTAAAACGAGCAAAACGAGTAAAACGAGCAAAACTAGTAAAACGAGTAAAACGAGTAAAACGAGTAATACGAGTAATACGAGTAAAACGAGTAAAACCAGTAAAACGAGTAAAACGAGTAAAACGAGTAAAACGAGTAAAACGAGTAAAACGAGTAAAACGAGTAAAACGAGTAAAACGAGCAAAACTAGTAAAACGAGTAAAACGGGCAAAACGAGTAAAACGGGTAAAACGGGTAAAACGAGTAAAACGGGTAAAACGAGTAAAACGGGTAAAACGATTAAAACGAGTAAAACGAGTAAAACGAGTAAAACGAGTAAAACTAGTAAAACTAGTAAAACGAGTAAAACGAGTAAAACTAGTAAAACCAGTAAAACGAGTAAAACGAGCAAAACGAGTAAAACGAGCAAAACTAGTAAAACGAGTAAAACGAGTAAAACGAGTAAAACGAGCAAAACTAGTAAAACTAGTAAAACGAGTAAAACGAGTAAAACGAGTAAAACGAGTAAAACGAGTAAAACGAGTAAAACGAGTAAAACGAGTAAAACGAGTAAAACGAGTAAAACGAGTAAAACGAGTAAAACGAGTAAAACGAGTAAAACGAGTAAAACGAGTAAAACGAGTAAAACGAGTAAAACGAGTAAAACGAGTAAAACGAGTAAAACGAGTAAAACGAGTAAAACTAGTTAAACGAGTAAAACGAGTAAAACGAGTAAAACGAGTAAATCGAGTAAAACGAGTAAAACGAGTAAAACGAGTAAAACGAGTAAAACGAGTAAAACGAGTAAAACGAGTAAAACGAGTAAAACGAGTAAAGCGAGTAAAGCGAGTAAAGCGAGTAAAACGAGTAAAACGAGTAAATCGAGTAAAACGAGTAAAACGAGTAAAACGAGTAAAACGAGTAAAACGAGTAAAACGAGTAAAACGAGTAAAACGAGTAAAACGAGTAAAACGAGTAAAACGAGTAAAACGAGTAAAACGAGTAAAACGAGTAAAACGAATAAAACGAGTAAAACGAATAAAACGAGTAAAACGAGTAAAACTAGTAAAACTAGTAAAACGAGTAAAACGAGTAAAACTAGTAAAACTAGTAAAACTAGTAAAACCAGTAAAACGTGTAAAACGAGTAAAACGAGCAAAACTAGTAAAACGAGTAAAACGAGTAAAACGAGTAAAACGAGTAAAACGAGTAAAACGAGTAAAACGAGTAAAACGAGTAAAACGAGTAAAACGAGTAAAACGAGTAAAACGAGTAAAACGAGTAAAACGAGTAAAACGAGTAAAACGAGTAAAACGAGTAAAACGAGCAAAACGAGTAAAACGAATAAAACGAGTAAAACGAGTAAAACTAGTAAAACTAGTAAAACGAGTAAAACGAGTAAAACTAGTAAAACTAGTAAAACTAGTAAAACCAGTAAAACGTGTAAAACGAGTAAAACGAGCAAAACTAGTAAAACGAGTAAAACGAGTAAAACGAGTAAAACGAGTAAAACGAGTAAAACGAGTAAAACGAGTAAAACGAGTAAAACGAGTAAAACGAGTAAAACGAGCAAAACGAGTAAAACGAGTAAAACGAGTAAAACGAGTAAAACGAGTAAAACGAGTAAAACGAGTAAAACGAGTAAAACGAGTAAATGGAGTAAAACTAGTAAAACGAGTAAAACGAATAAAACGAGTAAAACGATTAAAACGAGTAAAACGAGTAAAACGAGTAAAACGAGTAAAACGAGTAAAACGAGTAAAACGAGTAAAACGAGTAAAACGAGTAAAACGAGTAAAACGAGTAAAACTAGTAAAACGAGTAAAACTAGTAAAACTAGTAAAACGAGTAAAACGAGTAAAACTAGTAAAACTAGTAAAACCAGTAAAACGAGTAAAACGAGCAAAACGAGTAAAACGAGCAAAACTAGTAAAACGAGTAAAACGAGTAAAACGAGTAATACGAGTAATACGAGTAAAACCAGTAAAACGAGTAAAACGAGTAAAACGAGTAAAACGAGTAAAACGAGTAAAACGAGTAAAACGAGTAAAACGAGCAAAACTAGTAAAACGAGTAAAACGAGTAAAACGAGTAAAACTAGTAAAACCAGTAAAACGAGTAAAACGAGCAAAACGAGTAAAACGAGCAAAACTAGTAAAACGAGTAAAACGAGTAAAACGAATAATACGAGTAATACGAGTAAAACGAGTAAAACCAGTAAAACGAGTAAAACGAGTAAAACGAGTAAAACGAGTAAAACGAGTAAAACGAGTAAAACGAGTAAAACGAGTAAAACGAGTAAAACGAGTAAAACGAGTAAAACGAGTAAAACGAGTAAAACGAGTAAAACGAGTAAAACGAGTAAAACGAGTAAAACGAGTAAAACGAGTAAAACGAGTAAAACGAGTAAAACGAGTAAAACGAGTAAAACGAGTAAAACGAGTAAAACGAGTAAAACGAGTAAAACGAGTAAAACGAGTAAAACGAGTAAAACGAGTAAAACGAGTAAAACGAGTAAAACGAGTAAAACGAGTAAAACGGGCAAAACGAGTAAAACGGGTAAAACGAGTAAAACGGGTAAAACGAGTAAAACGGGTAAAACGAGTAAAACGAGTAAAACGAGTAAAACGAGTAAAACTAGTAAAACTAGTAAAACGAGTAAAACGAGTAAAACTAGTAAAACTAGTAAAACTAGTAAAACCAGTAAAACGAGTAAAACGAGCAAAACTAGTAAAACGAGTAAAACGAGTAAAACGAGTAAAACGAGCAATACTAGTAAAACTAGTAAAACGAGTAAAACGAGTAAAACGGGTAAAACGAGTAAAACGAGTAAAACGAGTAAAACGAGTAAAACGAGTAAAACGAGTAAAACGAGTAAAACGAGTAAAACGAGCAAAACTAGTAAAACGAGTAAAACGAGTAAAACGAGTAAAACGGGCAAAACGAGTAAAACGGGTAAAACGAGTAAAACGGGTAAAACGAGTAAAACGGGTAAAACGAGTAAAACGAGTAAAACGAGTAAAACGAGTAAAACGAGTAAAACGAGTAAAACGAGTAAAACGAGTAAAACGAGTAAAACGAGTAAAACGAGTAAAACGAGTAAAACGAGTAAAACGAGTAAAACGAGTAAAACGAGTAAAACTAGTAAAACGAGTAAAACGAGTAAAACGAGTAAAACGAGTAAAACGAGTAAAACGAGTAAAACGAGTAAAACGAGTAAAACGAGTAAAACGAGTAAAACGAGCAAAACGAGCAAAACGAGCAAAACGAGTAAAACGAGCAATACGAGTAATACGAGTAAAACGAGTAAAACCAGTAAAACGAGTAAAACGAGTAAAACGAGTAAAACGAGTAAAACGAGTAAAACGAGTAAAACGAGTAAAACGAGCAAAACGAGCAAAACTAGTAAAACGAGTAAAACGAGTAAAACGAGTAAAACGAGTAAAACGAGTAAAACGAGTAAAACGAGTAAAACTAGTAAAACTAGTAAAACTAGTAAAACGAGTAAAACGAGTAAAACTAGTAAAACTAGTAAAACCAGTAAAACGAGTAAAACGAGCAAAACGAGTAAAACGAGCAAAACTAGTAAAACGAGTAAAACGAGTAAAACGAGTAATACGAGTAATACGAGTAAAACGAGTAAAACCAGTAAAACGAGTAAAACGAGTAAAACGAGTAAAACGAGTAAAACGAGTAAAACGAGTAAAACGAGTAAAACGAGTAAAACGAGTAAAACGAGTAAAACGAGTAAAACGAGCAAAACTAGTAAAACGAGTAAAACGAGTAAAACGAGTAAAACGAGTAAAACGGGCAAAACGAGTAAAACGGGTAAAACGAGTAAAACGGGTAAAACGAGTAAAACGGGTAAAACGAGTAAAACGAGTAAAACGAGTAAAACGAGTAAAACGAGTAAAACGAGTAAAACTAGTAAAACTAGTAAAACGAGTAAAACGAGTAAAACTAGTAAAACCAGTAAAACGAGTAAAACGAGCAAAACGAGTAAAACGAGCAAAACTAGTAAAACGAGTAAAACGAGTAAAACGAGTAAAACGAGCAAAACTAGTAAAACTAGTAAAACGAGTAAAACGAGTAAAACGAGTAAAACGAGTAAAACGAGTAAAACGAGTAAAACGAGTAAAAAGAGTAAAACGAGTAAAACGAGTAAAACGAGTAAAACGAGTAAAACGAGTAAAACTAGTTAAACGAGTAAAACGAGTAAAACGAGTAAAACGAGTAAATCGAGTAAAACGAGTAAAACGAGTAAAACGAGTAAAACGAGTAAAACGAGTAAAACGAGTAAAACGAGTAAAGCGAGTAAACCGAGTAAAGCGAGTAAAACGAGTAAAACGAGTAAAACGAGTAAATCGAGTAAAACGAGTAAAACGAGTAAAACGAGTAAAACGAGTAAAACGAGTAAAACGAGTAAAACGAGTAAAACGAGTAAAACGAGTAAAACGAGTAAAACGAGTAAAACGAGTAAAACGAGTAAAACGAGTAAAACGAGTAAAACGAGTAAAACGAATAAAACGAGTAAAACGAGTAAAACTAGTAAAACTAGTAAAACGAGTAAAACGAGTAAAACTAGTAAAACTAGTAAAACTAGTAAAACCAGTAAAACGTGTAAAACGAGTAAAACGTGTAAAACGAGTAAAACGAGCAAAACTAGTAAAACGAGTAAAACGAGTAAAACGAGTAAAACGAATAAAACGAGTAAAACGAGTAAAACGAGTAAAACGAGTAAAACGAGTAAAACGAGTAAAACGAGTAAAACGACTAAAACGAGTAAAACGAGTAAAACGAGTAAAACGAGTAAAACGAGTAAAACGAGTAAAACGAGTAAAACGAGTAAAACGAGTAAAGCGAGTAAAGCGAGTAAAGCGAGTAATACGAGTAAAACGAGTAATACGAGTAACACGAGTAAAACGAGTAAAACTAGTAAAACGAGTGAAACGAGTGAAACGAGTGAAACGAGTGAAACGAGTGAAACGAGTGAAACGAGTAAAACGAGTAAAACGAGTAAAACGAGTAAAACGAGTAAAACGAGTAAAACGAGTAAAACGAGTAAAACGAGTAAAACGAGTAAAACGAGTAAAACGAGTAAAACGAATAAAACGAGTAAAACGAGTAAAACTAGTAAAACTAGTAAAACGAGTAAAACGAGTAAAACTAGTAAAACTAGTAAAACTAGTAAAACCAGTAAAACGTGTAAAACGAGTAAAACGTGTAAAACGAGTAAAACGAGCAAAACTAGTAAAACGAGTAAAACGAGTAAAACGAGTAAAACGAATAAAACGAGTAAAACGAGTAAAACGAGTAAAACGAGTAAAACGAGTAAAACGAGTAAAACGAGTAAAACGACTAAAACGAGTAAAACGAGTAAAACGAGTAAAACGAGTAAAACGAGTAAAACGAGTAAAACGAGTAAAACGAGTAAAACGAGTAAAGCGAGTAAAGCGAGTAAAGCGAGTAATACGAGTAAAACGAGTAATACGAGTAACACGAGTAAAACGAGTAAAACTAGTAAAACGAGTAAAACGAGTAAAACGAGTAAAACGAGTAAAACGAGTAAAACGAGTAAAACGAGTGAAACGAGTGAAACGAGTGAAACGAGTGAAACGAGTGAAACGAGTGAAACGAGTAAAACGAGTAAAACGAGTAAAACGAGTAAAACGAGTAAAACGAGTAAAACGAGTAAAACGAGTAAAACGAGTAAAACGAGTAAAACGAGTAAAACGAGCAAAACGAGTAAAACGAGTAAAACGAGTAAAACGAGTAAATGGAGTAAAACTAGTAAAACGAGTAAAACGAATAAAACGAGTAAAACGATTAAAACGAGTAAAACGAGTAAAACGAGTAAAACGAGTAAAACGAGTAAAACGAGTAAAACGAGTAAAACGAGTAAAACGAGTAAAACGAGTAAAACGAGTAAAACGAGTAAAACGAGTAAAACGAGTAAAACGAGTAAAACGAGTAAAACGAGTAAAACGAGTAAAACGAGTAAAACGAGCAAAACGAGTAAAACGAGTAAAACGAGTAAAACGAGTAAAACGACTAAAACTAGTAAAACTAGTAAAACGAGTAAAACGAGTAAAACTAGTAAAACCAGTAAAACGAGTAAAACGAGCAAAACGAGTAAAACGAGCAAAACTAGTAAAACGAGTAAAACGAGTAAAACGAATAATACGAGTAATACGAGTAAAACGAGTAAAACCAGTAAAACGAGTAAAACGAGTAAAACGAGTAAAACGAGTAAAACGAGTAAAACGAGTAAAACGAGTAAAACGAGTAAAACGAGTAAAACGAGCAAAACTAGTAAAACGAGTAAAACGAGTAAAACGAGTAAAACGGGCAAAACGAGTAAAACGGGTAAAACGAGTAAAACGGGTAAAACGAGTAAAACGGGTAAAACGAGTAAAACGAGTAAAACGAGTAAAACGAGTAAAACTAGTAAAACTAGTAAAACGAGTAAAACGAGTAAAACGAGTAAAACGAGTAAAACTAGTAAAACTAGTAAAACTAGTAAAACGAGTAAAACGAGCAAAACGAGTAAAACGAGCAAAACTAGTAAAACGAGTAAAACGAGTAAAACGAGTAAAACGAGCAAAACTAGTAAAACTAGTAAAACTAGTAAAACGAGTAAAACGAGTAAAACGAGTAAAACGAGTAAAACGAGTAAAACGAGTAAAACGAGTAAAACGAGTAAAACGAGTAAAACGAGTAAAACGAGCAAAACTAGTAAAACGAGTAAAACGAGTAAAACGAGTAAAACGGGCAAAACGAGTAAAACGGGTAAAACGAGTAAAACGGGTAAAACGAGTAAAACGAGTAAAACGAGTAAAACGAGTAAAACGAGTAAAACGAGTAAAACGAGTAAAACGAGTAAAACGAGTAAAACTAGTAAAACGAGTAAAACGAGTAAAACGAGTAAAACGAGTAAAACGAGTAAAACGAGTAAAACGAGTAAAACGAGTAAAACGAGTAAAACGAGTAAAACGAGTAAAACGAGTAAAACGAGTAAAACGAGTAAAACGAGTAAAACGAGTAAAACGAGTAAAACGAGTAAAACGAGTAAAACGAGTAAAACGAGTAAAACGAGTAAAACGAGTAAAACGAGTAAAACGAGTAAAACGAGTAAAACGAATAAAACGAGTAAAACGAGTAAAACGAGTAAAACGAGTAAATCGAGTAAAACGAGTAAAACTAGTAAAACGAGTAAAACGAGTAAAACGAGTAAAACGAGTAAAGCGAGTAAAGCGAGTAAAACGAGTAAAACGAGTAAAACGAGTAAAACGAGTAAATCGAGTAAAACGAGTAAAACGAGTAAAACGAGTAAAACGAGTAAAACGAGTAAAACGAGTAAAACGAGTAAAACGAGTAAAACGAGTAAAACGAGTAAAACGAGTAAAACGAGTAAAACGAGTAAAACGAGTAAAACGAGTAAAACGAGTAAAACGAGTAAAACGAGTAAAACGAGTAAAACGAGTAAAACTAGTAAAACGAATAAAACGAGTAAAACGAATAAAACGAGTAAAACGAGTAAAACTAGTAAAACTAGTAAAACGAGTAAAACGAGTAAAACTAGTAAAACTAGTAAAACCAGTAAAACGTGTAAAACGAGTAAAACGAGTAAAACGAGCAAAACTAGTAAAACGAGTAAAACGAGTAAAACGAGTAAAACGAGTAAAACGAGTAAAACGAGTAAAACGAGTAAAACGAGTAAAACGAGTAAAACGAGTAAAACGAGTAAAACGAGTAAAACGAGTAAAACGAGTAAAACGAGTAAAACGAGTAAAACGAGTAAAACGAGTAAAACGAGTAAAACGAGTAAAACGAGTAAAACGAGTAAAACGAGTAAAACGAGTAAAACGAGTAAAACGAGTAAAACGAGTAAAACGAGTAAAACGAGTAAAACTAGTAAAACTAGTAAAACTAGTAAAACGAGTAAAACGAGTAAAACCAGTAAAACTAGTAAAACCAGTAAAACGAGTAAAACGAGCAAAACGAGTAAAACGAGCAAAACTAGTAAAACGAGTAAAACGAGTAAAACGAGTAATACGAGTAATACGAGTAAAACGAGTAAAACGAGTAAAACGAGTAAAACGAGTAAAACGAGTAAAACGAGTAAAACGAGTAAAACGAGTAAAACGAGTAAAACGAGTAAAACGAGTAAAACGTGCAAAACTAGTAAAACGAGTAAAACGAGTAAAACGAGTAAAACGAGTAAAACGAGTAAAACGGGCAAAACGAGTAAAACGGGTAAAACGGGTAAAACGAGTAAAACGGGTAAAACGAGTAAAACGGGTAAAACGAGTAAAACGAGTAAAACGAGTAAAACGAGTAAAACGAGTAAAACTAGTAAAACTAGTAAAACGAGTAAAACGAGTAAAACTAGTAAAACTAGTAAAACCAGTAAAACGAGTAAAACGAGCAAAACGAGTAAAACGAGCAAAACTAGTAAAACGAGTAAAACGAGTAAAACGAGTAAAACGAGCAAAACTAGTAAAACTAGTAAAACTAGTAAAACGAGTAAAACGAGTAAAACGAGTAAAACGAGTAAAACGAGTAAAACGAGTAAAACGAGTAAAACGAGTAAAACGAGTAAAACGAGTAAAACGAGTAAAACGAGTAAAACGAGTAAAACGAGTAAAACGAGTAAAACGAGTAAAACGAGTAAAACGAGTAAAACGAGTAAAACGAGTAAAACGAGTAAAACGAGTAAAACGAGTAAAACGAGTAAAACGAGTAAAACGAGTAAAACGAGTAAAACGAGTAAAACGAGTAAAACGAGTAAAACTAGTTAAACGAGTAAAACGAGTAAAACGAGTAAAACGAGTAAAACGAGTAAAACGAGTAAAACGAGTAAAACGAGTAAAACGAGTAAAACGAGTAAAACGAGTAAAACGAGTAAAACGAGTAAAACGAGTAAAACGAGTAAAACTAGTAAAACGAGTAAAACTAGTAAAACTAGTAAAACGAGTAAAACGAGTAAAACTAGTAAAACTAGTAAAACCAGTAAAACGAGTAAAACGAGCAAAACGAGTAAAACGAGCAAAACTAGTAAAACGAGTAAAACGAGTAAAACGAGTAATACGAGTAATACGAGTAAAACGAGTAAAACCAGTAAAACGAGTAAAACGAGTAAAACGAGTAAAACGAGTAAAACGAGTAAAACGAGCAAAACTAGTAAAACGAGTAAAACGAGTAAAACGAGTAAAACTAGTAAAACCAGTAAAACGAGTAAAACGAGCAAAACGAGTAAAACGAGCAAAACTAGTAAAACGAGTAAAACGAGTAAAACGAATAATACGAGTAATACGAGTAAAACGAGTAAAACGAGTAAAACGAGTAAAACGAGTAAAACGAGTAAAACGAGTAAAACGAGTAAAACGAGTAAAACGAGTAAAACGAGTAAAACGAGTAAAACGAGCAAAACTAGTAAAACGAGTAAAACGAGTAAAACGAGTAAAACGGGCAAAACGAGTAAAACGGGTAAAACGAGTAAAACGGGTAAAACGAGTAAAACGGGTAAAACGAGTAAAACGAGTAAAACGAGTAAAACGAGTAAAACTAGTAAAACTAGTAAAACGAGTAAAACTAGTAAAACGAGTAAAACGAGTAAAACGAGTAAAACGAGTAAAACGAGTAAAACGAGTAAAACGAGTAAAACGAGTAAAACGAGTAAAACGAGTAAAACGAGTAAAACGAGTAAAACGAGTAAAACGAGTAAAACGAGTAAAACGAGTAAAACGAGTAAAACGAGTAAAACGAGTAAAACGAGTAAAACGAGTAAAACGAGTAAAACGAGTAAAACGAGTAAATCGAGTAAAACGAGTAAAACGAGTAAAACGAGTAAAACGAGTAAAACGAGTAAAACGAGTAAAACGAGTAAAACTAGTAAAACTAGTAAAACTAGTAAAACGAGTAAAAGGAGTAAAACGGGCAAAACGAGTAAAACGGGTAAAACGGGTAAAACGAGTAAAACGGGTAAAACGAGTAAAACGGGTAAAACGAGTAAAACGAGTAAAACGAGTAAAACGAGTAAAACGAGTAAAACTAGTAAAACTAGTAAAACGAGTAAAACGAGTAAAACTAGTAAAACCAGTAAAACGAGTAAAACGAGCAAAACGAGTAAAACGAGCAAAACTAGTAAAACGAGTAAAACGAGTAAAACGAGTAAAACGAGCAAAACTAGTAAAACTAGTAAAACGAGTAAAACGAGTAAAACGAGTAAAACGAGTAAAACGAGTAAAACGAGTAAAACGAGTAAAACGAGTAAAACGAGTAAAACGAGTAAAACGAGTAAAACGAGTAAATCGAGTAAAACGAGTAAAACGAGTAAAACGAGTAAAACGAGTAAAACGAGTAAAACGAGTAAAACGAGTAAAACTAGTTAAACGAGTAAAACGAGTAAAACGAGTAAAACGAGTAAATCGAGTAAAACGAGTAAAACGAGTAAAACGAGTAAAACGAGTAAAACGAGTAAAACGAGTAAAACGAGTAAAACGAGTAAAACGAGTAAAACGAGTAAAACGAGTAAAACGAGTAAAACGAGTAAAACGAGTAAAGCGAGTAAAGCGAGTAAAGCGAGTAAAGCGAGTAAAACGAGTAAATCGAGTAAAACGAGTAAAACGAGTAAAACGAGTAAAACGAGTAAAACGAGTAAAACGAGTAAAACGAGTAAAACGAGTAAAACGAGTAAAACGAGTAAAACGAGTAAAACGAGTAAAACGAGTAAAACGAGTAAAACGAGTAAAACGAGTAAAACGAGTAAAACGAATAAAACGAGTAAAACGAGCAAAACTAGTAAAACGAGTAAAACGAGTAAAACGAGTAAAACGAGTAAAACGAGTAAAACGAGTAAAACGAGTAAAACGAGTAAAACGAGTAAAACGAGTAAAACGAGTAAAACGAGTAAAACGAGTAAAACGAGTAAAACGAGTAAAACGAGTAAAACGAGTAAAACGAGTAAAACGAGTAAAACGAGTAAAACGAGTAAAACGAGTAAAACGAGTAAAACGAGTAAAACGAGTAAAACGAGTAAAACGAGTAAAACGAGTAAAACGAGTAAAACGAGTAAAACGAGTAAAACGAGTAAAGCGAGTAAAGCGAGTAAAACGAGTAAAACGAGTAAAACGAGTAATACGAGTAAAACGAGTAATACGAGTAACACGAGTAAAACGAGTAAAACTAGTAAAACGAGTAAAACGAGTAAAACGAGTAAAACGAGTAAAACGAGTAAAACGAGTGAAACGAGTGAAACGAGTGAAACGAGTGAAACGAGTGAAACGAGTGAAACGAGTAAAACGAGTAAAACGAGTAAAACGAGTAAAACGAGTAAAACGAGTAAAACGAGTAAAACGAGTAAAACGAGTAAAACGAGTAAAACGAGTAAAACGAGTAAAACGAGTAAAACGAGTAAATGGAGTAAAACTAGTAAAACGAGTAAAACGAATAAAACGAGTAAAACGATTAAAACGAGTAAAACGAGTAAAACGAGTAAAACGAGTAAAACGAGTAAAACGAGTAAAACGAGTAAAACTAGTAAAACGAGTAAAACTAGTAAAACTAGTAAAACGAGTAAAACGAGTAAAACTAGTAAAACTAGTAAAACCAGTAAAACGAGTAAAACGAGTAAAACGAGTAAAACGAGTAAAACGAGTAAAACGAGTAAAACGAGCAAAACTAGTAAAACGAGTAAAACGAGTAAAACGAGTAAAACGAGTAAAACGAGTAAAACGAGTAAAACGAGTAAAACGAGTAAAACGAGTAAAACTAGTTAAACGAGTAAAACGAGTAAAACGAGTAAAACGAGTAAAACGAGTAAATCGAGTAAAACGAGTAAAACGAGTAAAACGAGTAAAACGAGTAAAACGAGTAAAGCGAGTAAAGCGAGTAATACGAGTAAAACGAGTAAAACTAGTAAAACTAGTAAAACGAGTAAAACGAGTAAAACGAGTAAAACGAGTAAAACGAGTAAAGCGAGTAAAACGAGTAAAACGAGTAAAACGAGTAAAACTAGTTAAACGAGTAAAACGAGTAAAACGAGTAAAACGAGTAAAACGAGTAAATCGAGTAAAACGAGTAAAACGAGTAAAACGAGTAAAACGAGTAAAACGAGTAAAGCGAGTAAAGCGAGTAATACGAGTAAAACGAGTAAAACCAGTAAAACGAGTAAAACTAGTAAAACGAGTAAAACTAGTAAAACTAGTAAAACGAGTAAAACGAGTAAAACTAGTAAAACTAGTAAAACCAGTAAAACGAGTAAAACGAGTAAAACGAGTAAAACGAGTAAAACGAGTAAAACGAGCAAAACTAGTAAAACGAGTAAAACGAGTAAAACGAGTAAAACGAGTAAAACGAGTAAAACGAGTAAAACGAGTAAAACTAGTTAAACGAGTAAAACGAGTAAAACGAGTAAAACGAGTAAAACGAGTAAATCGAGTAAAACGAGTAAAACGAGTAAAACGAGTAAAACGAGTAAAACGAGTAAAGCGAGTAAAGCGAGTAATACGAGTAAAACGAGTAAAACTAGTAAAACGAGTAAAACGAGTAAAACGAGTAAAACGAGTAAAACGAGTAAAGCGAGTAAAACGAGTAAAACGAGTAAAACGAGTAAAACTAGTTAAACGAGTAAAACGAGTAAAACGAGTAAAACGAGTAAAACGAGTAATACGAGTAAAACGAGTAAAACTAGTAAAACGAGTAAAACGAGTAAAACGAGTAAAACGAGTAAAACGAGTAAAGCGAGTAAAACGAGTAAAACGAGTAAAACGAGTAAAACTAGTTAAACGAGTAAAACGAGTAAAACGAGTAAAACGAGTAAAACGAGTAAATCGAGTAAAACGAGTAAAACGAGTAAAACGAGTAAAACGAGTAAAACGAGTAAAGCGAGTAAAGCGAGTAATACGAGTAAAACGAGTAAAACCAGTAAAACGAGTAAAACGAGTAAAACGAGTAAAACGAGTAAAACGAGTAAAACGAGTAAAACGAGCAAAACTAGTAAAACGAGTAAAACGAGTAAAACGAGTAAAACGAGTAAAACGAGTAAAACGGGCAAAACGAGTAAAACGGGTAAAACGAGTAAAACGGGTAAAACGAGTAAAACGAGTAAAACGAGTAAAACGAGTAAAACGAGTAAAACTAGTAAAACGAGTAAAACGAGTAAAACGAGTAAAACTAGTAAAACTAGTAAAACCAGTAAAACGAGTAAAACGAGCAAAACGAGTAAAACGAGCAAAACTAGTAAAACGAGTAAAACGAGTAAAACGAGTAAAACGAGCAAAACTAGTAAAACTAGTAAAACGAGTAAAACGAGTAAAACGAGTAAAACGAGTAAAACGAGTAAAACGAGTAAAACGAGTAAAACGAGTAAAAGGAGTAAAACGAGCAAAACTAGTAAAACGAGTAAAACGAGTAAAACGAGTAAAACGAGTAAAACGAGTAAAACGAGTAAAACGAGTAAAACGAGTAAACGAGTAAAACGAGCAAAACTAGTAAAACGAGTAAAACGAGTAAAACGAGTAAAACGGGCAAAACGAGTAAAACGGGTAAAACGAGTAAAACGGGTAAAACGAGTAAAACGGGTAAAACGAGTAAAACGAGTAAAACGAGTAAAACGAGTAAAACTAGTAAAACTAGTAAAACGAGTAAAAC
>NW_027487058.1:0-18014 GCF_050908995.1 Andrena cerasifolii | reverse complement strand
AACCGATATTGAAAAACTGATATTGAAAAACCGATATTGAAAAACCGATATTGAAAAACCTATATCGAAAAACTGATATTGAAAAACCGATATTGAAACCGATATTAGAACCGATATTGAAAAACCGATATTGAAAAACAAATATTGAAAAACTGATATCGAAAAACTGATATTGAAAAACCGATATTGCAAAACCGATATTGAAACCGATATTAGAACCGATATTGAAAAACCGATATTGAAAAACCGATATTGAAAACAAATATCGAAAAACTGATATTGAAAAACCGATATTGAAAAACTGATATCGAAAAACTGATATTGAGAAACTGATATTGCAAAACCGATATTGTTCTAAACCGATATTGAAAAACCGATATTGTAAAGCAAATATTGAAAAACTGATATCGAAAAACTGATATTGAAAAACCGATATTGAAAAACCGATATTGAAAAACCGATATTGAAACCGATATTAGAACCGATATTGAAAAACCGATATTGAAAAACAAATATTGAAAAACTGATATCGAAAAACTGATATTGAAAAACCGATATTGAAAAACCGATATTGAATCCGATATTAGAACCGATATTCAAAAACCGATATTGGAGAACAAATATTGAAAAACTGATATTGAAAAACCGATATTGAAAAACCGATATTGAAAAACCGATATTGAAACCGATATTAGAACCGATATTCAAAAACCGATATTGGAGAACAAATATTGAAAAACTGATATTGAAAAACCCATATTGAAAAACAAATATTGAAAAACCGATATTGAAAAACCGATATTGAAAAACCGATATTGAAAAACTTATATCGAAAAACTGATATTGAGAAACTGATATTGCAAAACCGATATTGTTCTAAACCGATATTGAAAAACCGATATTGTAAAGCAAATATTGAAAAACTGATATCGAAAAACTGATATTGAAAAACCGATATTGAAAAACCGATATTGAATCCGATATTAGAACCGATATTCAAAAACCGATATTGGAGAACAAATATTGAAAAACTGATATTGAAAAACCGATATTGAAAAACCGATATTCAAAAACCGATATTGAAACCGATATTAGAACCGATATTCAAAAACCGATATTGGAGAACAAATATTGAAAAACTGATATTGAAAAACCGATATTGAAAAACAAATATTGAAAAACCGATATTGAAAAACCGATATAGAAAAACCGATATTGAAAAACTTATATCGAAAAACTGATATTGAGAAACTGATATTGCAAAACCGATATTGTTCTAAACCGATATTGAAAAACCGATATTGTAAAGCAAATATTGAAAAACATATCGAAAAACTGATATTGAAAAACCGATATTGAAAAACCGATAGTGAAAAACCGATATTGAAAAACCTATATCGAAAAACTTATATCGAAAAACTGATATTGCAAAACCGATATTGAAACCGATATTAGAACCGATATTGAAAAACCGATATTGAAAAATCGATATTGAAAAACCGATATTGAATCCGATATTAGAACCGATATTCAAAAACCGATATTGGAGAACAAATATTGAAAAACTGATATTGAAAAAACCGATATTGAAAAACAAATATTGAAAAACCGATATTGAAAAACCGATATTGAAAAACAAATATTGAAAAACTGATATCGAAAAACTGATATTGAAAAACCGATATTGAAAAACCGATATTGAAAAACAAATATTGAAAAACCGATATTGAAAAACCGATATTGAAAAACCGATATTGAAAAACTTATATCGAAAAACTGATATTGAGAAACTGATATTGCAAAACCGATATTGTTCTAAACCGATATTGAAAAAACGATATTGTAAAGCAAATATTGAAAAACTGATATCGAAAAACTGATATTGAAAAACCGATATTGAAAAACCGATATTGAAAAACCGATATTGAAACCGATATTAGAACCGATATTGAAAAACCGATATTGAAAAACAAATATTGAAAAACTGATATCGAAAAACTGATATTGAAAAACCGATATTGAAAAACGGATATTGAATCCGATATTAGAACCGATATTCAAAAACCGATATTGGAGAACAAATATTGAAAAACTGATATTGAAAAACCGATATTGAAAAACCGATATTGAAACCGATATTAGAACCGATATTGAAAAACCGATATTGAAAAACTGATATTGAAACCGATATTAGAACCGATATTGAAAAACCGATATTGAAAAATCTATATCGAAAAACTTATATCGAAAAACTGATATTGCAAAGCCGATATTGAAACCGGTATTAGAACCGATATTGAAAAACCGATATTGAAAAATCGATATTGAAAAACCGATATTGAATCCGATATTAGAACCGATATTCAAAAACCGATATTGGAGAACAAATATTGAAAAACTGATATTGAAACCGATATTAGAACCGATATTGAAAAACCGATATTGAAAAACCTATATCGAAAAACTTATATCGAAAAACTGATATTGCAAAACCGATATTGAAACCGATGTTAGAACCGATATTGAAAAACCGATATTGAAACCGATGTTAGAACCGATATTGAAAAACCGATATTGAAAAACAAATATTGAAAAACTGATATCGAAAAACTGATATTGAGAAACTGATATTGCAAAACCGATATTGAAAAACCTATATCGAAAAACTGATATTGAAAAACCGATATTGAAACCGATATTAGAACCGATATTGAAAAACCGATATTGAAAAACAAATATTGAAAAACTGATATCGAAAAACTGATATTGAAAAACCGATATTGCAAAACCGATATTGAAACCGATATTAGAACCGATATTGAAAAACCGATATTGAAAAACCGATATTGAAAAACCGATATTGAAAACAAATATTGAAAAACTGATATTGAAAAACCGATATTGAAAAACCGATATTGAATCCGATATTAGAACCGATATTCAAAAACCGATATTGGAGAACAAATATTGAAAAACTGATATTGAAAAACCGATATTGAAAAACCGATATTGAAAAACCGCTATTGAAACCGATATTAGAACCGATATTGAAAAACCGATATTGAAAAACTGATATTGAAACCGATATTAGAACCGATATTGAAAAACCGATATTGAAAAACCTATATCGAAAAACTTATATCGAAAAACTGATATTGCAAAACCGATATTGAAACCGATGTTAGAACCGATATTGAAAAACCGATATTGAAAAACAAATATTGAAAAACTGATATCGAAAAACTGATATTGAGAAACTGATATTGCAAAACCGATATTGTTCTAAACTGATATTGAAAAACCGATATTGCAAAACCGATATTGAAACCGATATTAGAACCGATATTGAAAAACCGATATTGAAAAACCGATATTGAAAACAAATATTGAAAAACTGATATTGAAAAACCGATATTGAAAAACCTATATCGAAAAACTGATATTGAAAAACCGATATTGAAAAACTGATATCGAAAAACTGATATTGAGAAACTGATATTGCAAAACCGATATTGAAAAACCGATATTGAAAAACTTATATCGAAAAACTGATATTGAGAAACTGATATTGCAAAACCGATATTGTTCTAAACCGATATTGAAAAACCGATATTGTAAAGCAAATATTGAAAAACTGATATCGAAAAACTGATATTGAAAAACCGATATTGAAAAACCGATATTGAAAAACCGATATTGAAACCGATATTAGAACCGATATTGAAAAACCGATATTGAAAAACAAATATTGAAAAACTGATATCGAAAAACTGATATTCAAAAACCGATATTGAAACCGATATTAGAACCGATATTCAAAAACCGATATTGAACACAAATATTGAAAAACTGATATTGAAAAACCGATATTGAAAAACCGATATTGAAAAACCTATATCGAAAAACTGATATTGAAAAACCGATATTGAAACCGATATTAGAACCGATATTGAAAAACCGATATTGAAAAACAAATATTGAAAAACTGATATCGAAAAACTGATATTGAAAAACCGATATTGCAAAACCTATATCGAAAAACTTATATCGAAAAACTGATATTGCAAAACCGATATTGAAACCGATGTTAGAACCGATATTGAAAAACCGATATTGAAAAACCTATATCGAAAAACTTATATCGAAAAACTGATATTGCAAAACCGATATTGAAACCGATGTTAGAACCGATATTGAAAAACCGATATTGAAAAACTGATATTGAAACCGATATTAGAACCGATATTGAAAAACCGTATTGAAAAACCTATATCGAAAAACTTATATCGAAAAACTGATATTGAAAAACCGATATTGAAAAACCGATATTGAAACCGATATTAGAACCGATATTCAAAAACCGATATTGGAGAACAAATATTGAAAAACTGATATTGAAAAACCGATATTGAAAAACAAATATTGAAAAACCGATATTGAAAAACCGATATTGAAAAACCGATATTGAAAAACTTATATCGAAAAACTGATATTGAGAAACTGATATTGCAAAACCGATATTGTTCTAAACCGATATTGAAAAACCGATATTGTAAAGCAAATATTGAAAAACTGATATCGAAAAACTGATATTGAAAAACCGATATTGAAAAACCGATAGTGAAAAACCGATATTGAAAAACCTATATCGAAAAACTTATATCGAAAAACTGATATTGCAAAACCGATATTGAAACCGATATTAGAACCGATATTGAAAAACCGATATTGAAAAATCGATATTGAAAAACCGATATTGAATCCGATATTAGAACCGATATTCAAAAACCGATATTGGAGAACAAATATTGAAAAACTGATATTGAAAAAACCGATATTGAAAAACAAATATTGAAAAACCGATATTGAAAAACCGATATTGAAAAACCGATATTGAATCCGATATTAGAACCGATATTGAAAAACCGATATTGAATCCGATATTAGAACCGATATTCAAAAACCGATATTGGAGAACAAATATTGAAAAACTGATATTGAAAAACCGATATTGAAAAACCGATATTGAAAAACCGATATTGAAAAACAAATATTGAAAAACTGATATCGAAAAACTGATATTCAAAAACCGATATTGAAACCGATATTAGAACCGATATTCAAAAACCGATATTGAAAACAAATATTGAAAAACTGATATTGCAAAACCGATATTGAAACCGATGTTAGAACCGATATTGAAAAACCGATATTGAAAAACAAATATTGAAAAACAGATATCGAAAAACTGATATTGCGAAACTGATATTGCAAAACCGATATTGTTCTAAACCGATATTGAAAAACCGATATTGTAAAGCAAATATTGAAAAACTGATATCGAAAAATTGATATTGAAAAACCGATATTGAAAAACCGATATTGAAAAACCGATGTAGAAACCGATATTAGAACCGATATTGAAAAACCGATATTGAAAAACAAATATTGAAAAACTGATATCGAAAAACTGATATTGAAAAACCGATATTGAAAAACCGATATTGAATCCGATATTAGAACCGATATTGAAAAACCGATATTGGAGAACAAATATTGAAAAACTGATATTGAAAAACCGATATTGAAAAACCGATATTGAAAAACCGATATTGAAACCGATATTAGAACCGATATTGAAAAACCGATATTGAAAAACTGATATTGAAACCGATATTAGAACCGATATTGAAAAACCGAGATTGAAAAACCTATATCGAAAAACTTATATCGAAAAACTGATATTGCAAAACCGATATTGAAACCGGTATTAGAACCGATATTGAAAAACCGATATTGAAAAATCGATATTGCAAAACCGATATTGAAACCGATGTTAGAACCGATATTGAAAAACCGATATTGAAAAACAAATATTGAAAAACTGATATCGAAAAACTGATATTGAGAAACTGATATTGCAAAACCAATATTGTTCTAAACCGATATTGAAAAACCGATATTGTAAAGCAAATATTGAAAAACTGATATCGAAAAACTGATATTGAAAAACCGATATTGAAAAACCGATATTGAAAAACCGATATAGAAACTGATATTAGAACCGATATTGAAAAACCGATATTGAAAAACCGATATTGAAAAACCGATATAGAAACTGATATTAGAACCGATATTGAAAAACCGATATTGAAAAACAAATATTGAAAAACTGATATCGAAAAACTGATATTGAAAAACCGATATTGAAAAACCGATATTGAATCCGATATTAGAACCGATATTGAAAAACCGATATTGAAAAACAAATATTGAAAAACTGATATCGAAAAACTGATATTCAAAAACCGATATTGAAACCGATATTAGAACCGATATTCAAAAACCGATATTGAAAACAAATATTGAAAAACTGATATTGAAAAACCGATATTGAAAAACCGATATTGAAAAACCTATATCGAAAAACTGATATTGAAAAACCGATATTGAAACCGATATTAGAACCGATATTGAAAAACCGATATTGAAAAACAAATATTGAAAAACTGATATTGAAAAACCGATATTGAAAAACCGATATTGAAAAACCGATATTGTAAAGCAAATATTGAAAAACTGATATCGAAAAACTGATATTGAAAAACCGATATTGAAAAACCGATATTGAAAAACCGATATTGAAACCGATATTAGAACCGATATTGAAAAACCGATATTGAAAAACAAATATTGAAAAACTGATATCGAAAAACTGATATTCAAAAACCGATATTGAAACCGATATTAGAACCGATATTCAAAAACCGATATTGAAAACAAATATTGAAAAACTGATATTGAAAAACCGATATTGAAAAACCGATATTGAAAAACCTATATCGAAAAACTGATATTGAAAAACCGATATTGAAACCGATATTAGAACCGATATTGAAAAACCGATATTGAAAAACAAATATTGAAAAACTGATATCGAAAAACTGATATTGAAAAACCGATATTGCAAAACCGATATTGAAACCGATATTAGAACCGATATTGAAAAACCGATATTGAAAAACCGATATTGAAAACAAATATTGAAAAACTGATATTGAAAAACCGATATTGAAAAACCGATATTGAAAAACCTATATCGAAAAACTGATATTGAAAAACCGATATTGAAAAACTGATATCGAAAAACTGATATTGAGAAACTGATATTGCAAAACCGATATTGAAAAACCGATATTGAAAAACTTATATCGAAAAACTGATATTGAGAAACTGATATTGCAAAACCGATATTGTTCTAAACCGATATTGAAAAACCGATATTGTAAAGCAAATATTGAAAAACTGATATCGAAAAACTGATATTGAAAAACCGATATTGAAAAACCGATATTGAAAAACCGATATTGAAACCGATATTAGAACCGATATTGAAAAACCGATATTGAAAAACAAATATTGAAAAACTGATATCGAAAAACTGATATTCAAAAACCGATATTGAAACCGATATTAGAACCGATATTCAAAAACCGATATTGAAAACAAATATTGAAAAACTGATATTGAAAAACCGATATTGAAAAACCGATATTGAAAAACCTATATCGAAAAACTGATATTGAAAAACCGATATTGGAACCGATATTAGAACCGATATTGAAAAACCGATATTGAAAAACAAATATTGAAAAACTGATATCGAAAAACTGATATTGAAAAACCGATATTGCAAAACCGATATTGAAACCGATATTAGAACCGATATTGAAAAACCGATATTGAAAAACCGATATCGAAAAACTGATATTGAAAAACCGATATTGAAACCGATATTAGAACCGATATTGAAAAACCGATATTGAAAAACAAATATTGAAAAACTGATATCGAAAAACTGATATTGAGAAACTGATATTGCAAAACCAATAATGTTCTAAACCGATATTGAAAAACCGATATTGTAAAGCAAATATTGAAAAACTGATATCGAAAAACTGATATTGAAAAACCGATAATGAAAAACCGATATTGAAAAACCGATATAGAAACCGATATTAGAACCGATATTGAAAAACCGATATTGAAAAACAAATATTGAAAAACTGATATCGAAAAACTGATATTGAAAAACCGATATTGAAAAACCGATATTGAATCCGATATTAGAACCGATATTCAAAAACCGATATTGGAGAACAAATATTGAAAAACTGATATTGAAAAACCGATATTGAAAAACCGATATTGAAAAACCGCTATTGAAACCGATATTAGAACCGATATTGAAAAACCGATATTGAAAAACTGATATTGAAACCGATATTAGAACCGATATTGAAAAACCGATATTGAAAAACCTATATCGAAAAACTTATATCGAAAAACTGATATTGCAAAACCGATATTGAAACCGATGTTAGAACCGATATTGAAAAACCGATATTGAAAAACAAATATTGAAAAACTGATATCGAAAAACTGATATTGAGAAACTGATATTGCAAAACCGATATTGTTCTAAACTGATATTGAAAAACCGATATTGCAAAACCGATATTGAAACCGATATTAGAACCGATATTGAAAAACCGATATTGAAAAACCGATATTGAAAACAAATATTGAAAAACTGATATTGAAAAACCGATATTGAAAAACCGATATTGAAAAACCTATATCGAAAAACTGATATTGAAAAACCGATATTGAAAAACTGATATCGAGAAACTGATATTGAGAAACTGATATTGCAAAACCGATATTGAAAAACCGATATTGAAAAACTTATATCGAAAAACTGATATTGAGAAACTGATATTGCAAAACCGATATTGTTCTAAACCGATATTGAAAAACCGATATTGAAAAGCAAATATTGAAAAACTGATATCGAAAAACTGATATTGAAAAACCGATATTGAAAAACCGATATTGAAAAACCGATATTGAAACCGATATTAGAACCGATATTGAAAAACCGATATTTAAAAACAAATATTGAAAAACTGATATCGAAAAACTGATATTCAAAAACCGATATTGAAACCGATATTAGAACCGATATTCAAAAACCGATATTGAAAACAAATATTGAAAAACTGATATTGAAAAACCGATATTGAAAAACCGATATTGAAAAACCTATATCGAAAAACTGATATTGAAAAACCGATATTGAAACCGATATTAGAACCGATATTGAAAAACCGATATTGAAAAACAAATATTGAAAAACTGATATCGAAAAACTGATATTGAAAAACCGATATTGCAAAACCGATATTGAAACCGATATTAGAACCGATATTGAAAAACCGATATTGAAAAACCGATATTGAAAACAAATATTGAAAAACTGATATTGAAAAACCGATATTGAAAAACCGATATTGAAAAACTGATATCGAAAAACTGATATTGAGAAACTGATATTGCAAAACCGATATTGAAAAACCGATATTGAAAAACTGATATTGAAACCGATATTAGAACCGATATTGAAAAACCGATATTGAAAAACCTATATCGAAAAACTTATATCGAAAAACTGATATTGCAAAACCGATATTGAAACCGGTATTAGAACCGATATTGAAAAACCGATATTGAAAAATCGATATTGCAAAACCGATATTGAAACCGATGTTAGAACCGATATTGAAAAACCGATATTGAAAAACAAATATTGAAAAACTGATATCGAAAAACTGATATTGAGAAACTGATATTGCAAAACCAATATTGTTCTAAACCGATATTGAAAAACCGATATTGTAAAGCAAATATTGAAAAACTGATATCGAAAAACTGATATTGAAAAACCGATATTGAAAAACCGATATTGAAAAACCGATATAGAAACTGATATTAGAACCGATATTGAAAAACCGATATTGAAAAACCGATATTGAAAAACCGATATAGAAACTGATATTAGAACCGATATTGAAAAACCGATATTGAAAAACAAATATTGAAAAACTGATATCGAAAAACTGATATTGAAAAACCGATATTGAAAAACCGATATTGAATCCGATATTAGAACCGATATTGAAAAACCGATATTGAAAAACAAATATTGAAAAACTGATATCGAAAAACTGATATTCAAAAACCGATATTGAAACCGATATTAGAACCGATATTCAAAAACCGATATTGAAAACAAATATTGAAAAACTGATATTGAAAAACCGATATTGAAAAACCGATATTGAAAAACCTATATCGAAAAACTGATATTGAAAAACCGATATTGAAACCGATATTAGAACCGATATTGAAAAACCGATATTGAAAAACAAATATTGAAAAACTGATATTGAAAAACCGATATTGAAAAACCGATATTGAAAAACCGATATTGTAAAGCAAATATTGAAAAACTGATATCGAAAAACTGATATTGAAAAACCGATATTGAAAAACCGATATTGAAAAACCGATATTGAAACCGATATTAGAACCGATATTGAAAAACCGATATTGAAAAACAAATATTGAAAAACTGATATCGAAAAACTGATATTCAAAAACCGATATTGAAACCGATATTAGAACCGATATTCAAAAACCGATATTGAAAACAAATATTGAAAAACTGATATTGAAAAACCGATATTGAAAAACCGATATTGAAAAACCTATATCGAAAAACTGATATTGAAAAACCGATATTGAAACCGATATTAGAACCGATATTGAAAAACCGATATTGAAAAACAAATATTGAAAAACTGATATCGAAAAACTGATATTGAAAAACCGATATTGCAAAACCGATATTGAAACCGATATTAGAACCGATATTGAAAAACCGATATTGAAAAACCGATATTGAAAAACCGATATTGAAAAACCTATATCGAAAAACTGATATTGAAAAACCGATATTGAAAAACTGATATCGAAAAACTGATATTGAGAAACTGATATTGCAAAACCGATATTGAAAAACCGATATTGAAAAACTTATATCGAAAAACTGATATTGAGAAACTGATATTGCAAAACCGATATTGTTCTAAACCGATATTGAAAAACCGATATTGTAAAGCAAATATTGAAAAACTGATATCGAAAAACTGATATTGAAAAACCGATATTGAAAAACCGATATTGAAAAACCGATATTGAAACCGATATTAGAACCGATATTGAAAAACCGATATTGAAAAACAAATATTGAAAAACTGATATCGAAAAACTGATATTCAAAAACCGATATTGAAACCGATATTAGAACCGATATTCAAAAACCGATATTGAAAACAAATATTGAAAAACTGATATTGAAAAACCGATATTGAAAAACCGATATTGAAAAACCTATATCGAAAAACTGATATTGAAAAACCGATATTGAAACCGATATTAGAACCGATATTGAAAAACCGATATTGAAAAACAAATATTGAAAAACTGATATCGAAAAACTGATATTGATAAACCGATATTGCAAAACCGATATTGAAACCGATATTAGAACCGATATTGAAAAACCGATATTGAAAAACCGATATCGAAAAACTGATATTGAAAAACCGATATTGAAACCGATATTAGAACCGATATTGAAAAACCGATATTGAAAAACAAATATTGAAAAACTGATATCGAAAAACTGATATTGAAAAACCGATATTGAAAAACTTATATCGAAAAACTGATATTGCAAAACCGATATTGAAACCGATATTAGAACCGATATTGAAAAACAAATATTGAAAAACTGATACCGAAAAACTGATATTGAGAAACTGATATTGCAAAACCGATATTGTTCTAAACCGACATTGAAAAACCGATATTGTAAAGCAAATATTGAAAAACTGATATTGAAAAACCGATATTGAAAAACCGATATTGAATCCGATATTAAAACCGATATTCAAAAACCGATATTGGAGAACAAATATTGAAAAACTGATATTGAAAAACCGATATTGAAAACAAATATTGAAAAACCGATATTGAAAAACCGATATTGAAAAACTTATATCGAAAAACTGATATTGCAAAACCGATATTTAAACCGATGTTAGAACTGATATTGAAAAACCGATATTGTAAAGCAAATATTGAAAAACTGATATCGAAAAACTGATATTGAAAAACCGATAATGAAAAACCGATATTGAAAAACCGATATAGAAACCGATATTAGAACCGATATTGAAAAACCGATATTGAAAAACAAATATTGAAAAACTGATATCGAAAAACTGATATTGAAAAACCGATATTGAAAAACCGATATTGAATCCGATATTAGAACCGATATTCAAAAACCGATATTGGAGAACAAATATTGAAAAACTGATATTGAAAAACCGATATTGAAAAACCGATATTGAAAAACCTATATCGAAAAACTGATATTGAAAAACCGATATTGAAAAACTGATATCGAAAAACTGATATTGAGAAACTGATATTGCAAAACCGATATTGAAAAACCGATATTGAAAAACTTATATCGAAAAACTGATATTGAGAAACTGATATTGCAAAACCGATATTGTTCTAAACCGATATTGAAAAACCGATATTGAAAAGCAAATATTGAAAAACTGATATCGAAAAACTGATATTGAGAAACTGATATTGCAAAACCGATATTGTTCTAAACCGATATTGAAAAACCGATATTGAAAAGCAAATATTGAAAAACTGATATCGAAAAACTGATATTGAAAAACCGATATTGAAAAACCGATATTGAAAAACCGATATTGAAACCGATATTAGAACCGATATTGAAAAACCGATATTGAAAAACAAATATTGAAAAACTGATATCGAAAAACTGATATTCAAAAACCGATATTGAAACCGATATTAGAACCGATATTCAAAAACCGATATTGAAAACAAATATTGAAAAACTGATATTGAAAAACCGATATTGAAAAACCGATATTGAAAAACCTATATCGAAAAACTGATATTGAAAAACCGATATTGAAACCGATATTAGAACCGATATTGAAAAACCGATATTGAAAAACAAATATTGAAAAACTGATATCGAAAAACTGATATTGAAAAACCGATATTGCAAAACCGATATTGAAACCGATATTAGAACCGATATTGAAAAACCGATATTGAAAAACCGATATTGAAAACAAATATTGAAAAACTGATATTGAAAAACCGATATTGAAAAACCGATATTGAAAAACTGATATCGAAAAACTGATATTGAGAAACTGATATTGCAAAACCGATATTGAAAAACCGATATTGAAAAACCGATATTGAAAAACTTATATCGAAAAACTGATATTGCAAAACCGATATTGAAACCGATATTAGAACCGATATTGAAAAACAAATATTGAAAAACTGATACCGAAAAACTGATATTGAGAAACTGATATTGCAAAACCGATATTGTTCTAAACCGACATTGAAAAACCGATATTGTAAAGCAAATATTGAAAAACTGATATTGAAAAACCGATATTGAAAAACCGATATTGAATCCGATATTAAAACCGATATTCAAAAACCGATATTGGAGAACAAATATTGAAAAACTGATATTGAAAAACCGATATTGAAAACAAATATTGAAAAACCGATATTGAAAAACCGATATTGAAAAACTTATATCGAAAAACTGATATTGCAAAACCGATATTTAAACCGATGTTAGAACTGATATTGAAAAACCGATATTGAAAAACAAATATTGAAAAACTGATATCGAAAAACTGATATTGAAAAACCGATATTGAAAAACCGATATTGAAAAACCGATATTGAAAAACCGATATAGAAACCGATATTAGAACCGATATTGAAAAACCGATATTGAAAAACAAATATTGAAAAACTGATATCGAAAAACTGATATCGAAAAACCGATATTGAAAAACCGATATTGAATCCGATATTAGAACCGATATTCAAAAACCGATATTGGAGAACAAATATTGAAAAACTGATATTGAAAAACCGATATTGAAAAACCGATATTGAAAAACCTATATCGAAAAACTGATATTGAAAAACCGATATTGAAACCGATATTAGAACCGATATTGAAAAACCGATATTGAAAAACAAATATTGAAAAACTGATATCGAAAAACTGATATTGAAAAACCGATATTGCAAAACCGATATTGAAACCGATATTAGAACCGATATTGAAAAACCGATATTGAAAAACCGATATTGAAAACAAATATTGAAAAACTGATATTGAAAAACCGATATTGAAAAACCGATATTGAAAAACTGATATCGAAAAACTGATATTGAGAAACTGATATTGCAAAACCGATATTGAAAAACCGATATTGAAAAACTGATATTGAAACCGATATTAGAACCGATATTGAAAAACCGATATTGAAAAACCTATATCGAAAAACTTATATCGAAAAACTGATATTGCAAAACCGATATTGAAACCGGTATTAGAACCGATATTGAAAAACCGATATTGAAAAATCGATATTGCAAAACCGATATTGAAACCGATGTTAGAACCGATATTGAAAAACCGATATTGAAAAACAAATATTGAAAAACTGATATCGAAAAACTGATATTGAGAAACTGATATTGCAAAACCAATATTGTTCTAAACCGATATTGAAAAACCGATATTGTAAAGCAAATATTGAAAAACTGATATCGAAAAACTGATATTGAAAAACCGATATTGAAAAACCGATATTGAAAAACCGATATAGAAACTGATATTAGAACCGATATTGAAAAACCGATATTGAAAAACCGATATTGAAAAACCGATATAGAAACTGATATTAGAACCGATATTGAAAAACCGATATTGAAAAACAAATATTGAAAAACTGATATCGAAAAACTGATATTGAAAAACCGATATTGAAAAACCGATATTGAATCCGATATTAGAACCGATATTGAAAAACCGATATTGAAAAACAAATATTGAAAAACTGATATCGAAAAACTGATATTCAAAAACCGATATTGAAACCGATATTAGAACCGATATTCAAAAACCGATATTGAAAACAAATATTGAAAAACTGATATTGAAAAACCGATATTGAAAAACCGATATTGAAAAACCTATATCGAAAAACTGATATTGAAAAACCGATATTGAAACCGATATTAGAACCGATATTGAAAAACCGATATTGAAAAACAAATATTGAAAAACTGATATTGAAAAACCGATATTGAAAAACCGATATTGAAAAACCGATATTGTAAAGCAAATATTGAAAAACTGATATCGAAAAACTGATATTGAAAAACCGATATTGAAAAACCGATATTGAAAAACCGATATTGAAACCGATATTAGAACCGATATTGAAAAACCGATATTGAAAAACAAATATTGAAAAAACTGATATCGAAAAACTGATATTCAAAAACCGATATTGAAACCGATATTAGAACCGATATTCAAAAACCGATATTGAAAACAAATATTGAAAAACTGATATTGAAAAACCGATATTGAAAAACCGATATTGAAAAACCTATATCGAAAAACTGATATTGAAAAACCGATATTGAAACCGATATTAGAACCGATATTGAAAAACCGATATTGAAAAACAAATATTGAAAAACTGATATCGAAAAACTGATATTGAAAAACCGATATTGCAAAACCGATATTGAAACCGATATTAGAACCGATATTGAAAAACCGATATTGAAAAACCGATATTGAAAAACCGATATTGAAAAACCTATATCGAAAAACTGATATTGAAAAACCGATATTGAAAAACTGATATCGAAAAACTGATATTGAGAAACTGATATTGCAAAACCGATATTGAAAAACCGATATTGAAAAACTTATATCGAAAAACTGATATTGAGAAACTGATATTGCAAAACCGATATTGTTCTAAACCGATATTGAAAAACCGATATTGTAAAGCAAATATTGAAAAAACTGATATCGAAAAACTGATATTGAAAAACCGATATTGAAAAACCGATATTGAAAAACCGATATTGAAACCGATATTAGAACCGATATTGAAAAACCGATATTGAAAAACAAATATTGAAAAACTGATATCGAAAAACTGATATTCAAAAACCGATATTGAAACCGATATTAGAACCGATATTCAAAAACCGATATTGAAAACAAATATTGAAAAACTGATATTGAAAAACCGATATTGAAAAACCGATATTGAAAAACCTATATCGAAAAACTGATATTGAAAAACCGATATTGAAACCGATATTAGAACCGATATTGAAAAACCGATATTGAAAAACAAATATTGAAAAACTGATATCGAAAAACTGATATTGATAAACCGATATTGCAAAACCGATATTGAAACCGATATTAGAACCGATATTGAAAAACCGATATTGAAAAACCGATATCGAAAAACTGATATTGAAAAACCGATATTGAAACCGATATTAGAACCGATATTGAAAAACCGATATTGAAAAACAAATATTGAAAAACTGATATCGAAAAACTGATATTGAAAAACCGATATTGAAAAACTTATATCGAAAAACTGATATTGCAAAACCGATATTGAAACCGATATTAGAACCGATATTGAAAAACAAATATTGAAAAACTGATACCGAAAAACTGATATTGAGAAACTGATATTGCAAAACCGATATTGTTCTAAACCGACATTGAAAAACCGATATTGTAAAGCAAATATTGAAAAACTGATATTGAAAAACCGATATTGAAAAACCGATATTGAATCCGATATTAAAACCGATATTCAAAAACCGATATTGGAGAACAAATATTGAAAAACTGATATTGAAAAACCGATATTGAAAACAAATATTGAAAAACCGATATTGAAAAACCGATATTGAAAAACTTATATCGAAAAACTGATATTGCAAAACCGATATTTAAACCGATGTTAGAACTGATATTGAAAAACCGATATTGTAAAGCAAATATTGAAAAACTGATATCGAAAAACTGATATTGAAAAACCGATAATGAAAAACCGATATTGAAAAACCGATATAGAAACCGATATTAGAACCGATATTGAAAAACCGATATTGAAAAACAAATATTGAAAAACTGATATCGAAAAACTGATATTGAAAAACCGATATTGAAAAACCGATATTGAATCCGATATTAGAACCGATATTCAAAAACCGATATTGGAGAACAAATATTGAAAAACTGATATTGAAAAACCGATATTGAAAAACCGATATTGAAAAACCTATATCGAAAAACTGATATTGAAAAACCGATATTGAAAAACTGATATCGAAAAACTGATATTGAGAAACTGATATTGCAAAACCGATATTGAAAAACCGATATTGAAAAACTTATATCGAAAAACTGATATTGAGAAACTGATATTGCAAAACCGATATTGTTCTAAACCGATATTGAAAAACCGATATTGAAAAGCAAATATTGAAAAACTGATATCGAAAAACTGATATTGAGAAACTGATATTGCAAAACCGATATTGTTCTAAACCGATATTGAAAAACCGATATTGAAAAGCAAATATTGAAAAACTGATATCGAAAAACTGATATTGAAAAACCGATATTGAAAAACCGATATTGAAAAACCGATATTGAAACCGATATTAGAACCGATATTGAAAAACCGATATTGAAAAACAAATATTGAAAAACTGATATCGAAAAACTGATATTCAAAAACCGATATTGAAACCGATATTAGAACCGATATTCAAAAACCGATATTGAAAACAAATATTGAAAAACTGATATTGAAAAACCGATATTGAAAAACCGATATTGAAAAACCTATATCGAAAAACTGATATTGAAAAACCGATATTGAAACCGATATTAGAACCGATATTGAAAAACCGATATTGAAAAACAAATATTGAAAAACTGATATCGAAAAACTGATATTGAAAAACCGATATTGCAAAACCGATATTGAAACCGATATTAGAACCGATATTGAAAAACCGATATTGAAAAACCGATATTGAAAACAAATATTGAAAAACTGATATTGAAAAACCGATATTGAAAAACCGATATTGAAAAACTG
>NW_027487057.1:0-18015 GCF_050908995.1 Andrena cerasifolii | reverse complement strand
TGAAAAAGCGATATTGTAAAACCAATATTGAAAAACTTATATCGAAAAACTGATATTGCAAAACCGATATTGAATCCGATATTAGAACCGATATTGTAAAACAAATATCGAAAAACTGATATTGCAAAACCGATATTGAATCCGATATTAGAACCGATATTGAAAAACCGATATTGAAAAACAAATATTGAAAAACTGATATTGAAAAACTGATATCGAAAAACTGATATTGCAAAACTGATATTGAAAAACCGATATTCAATCCGATATTAGAACCGATATTGAAAAACCGATATTGAAAAACTGATATCGAAAAACTGATATTGAAAAACCGATATTGAAAAAGCGATATTGTAAAACCAATATTGAAAAACTTATATCGAAAAACTGATATTGCAAAACCGATATTGAAAAACAAATATTGAAAAACTGATATCGAAAAACTGATATTGAAAAACCGATATTGAAAAAGCGATATTGTAAAACTGATATGGAAAAACCGATATTGAATCCGATAATAGAACCGATATTGAAAAACCGATATTGAAAAACAAATATTGAAAAACTGATATCGAAAAACTAATATTGAAAAACCTATATCGAAAAACTGATATTGCAAAACCGATATTGAATCCGATATTAGAACCGATATTGAAAAACCGATATTGTAAAACAAATATTGAAAAACTGATATTGAAAAAGCGATATTGAAAAAGCGATATTGTAAAACTGATATGGAAAAACCGATATTGAATCCGATAATAGAACCTATATTCAAAAACCGATATTGGAGAACAAATATTGAAAAACTGATATTGAAAAACTGATATTGAAAAACCGATATTGTAAAACAAATATTGAAAAACTGATATCGAAAAACTGATATTGAAAAACCGATATTGAAAAACCTATATCGAAAAACTGATATTGCAAAACCGATATTGAATCCGATATTAGAACCGATATTGTAAAACAAATATTGAAAAACTGATATCGAAAAACTGATATTGAAAAACCGATATTAAAAAACTGATATCGAGAAACTGATATTGAAAAACCGATATTGAAAAACCGATATTGAAACCGATATTAGAACCGATATTGAAAAACCGATATTGAAAAACCTATATCGAAAAACTGATATTGCAAAACCGATATTGAAAAACCTATATCGAAAAACTGATATTGCAAAACCGATATTGAATCCGATATTAGAACCGATATTGTAAAACAAATATTGAAAAACTGATATCGAAAAACTGATATTGAAAAACCGATATTAAAAAACTGATATCGAAAAACTGATATTGAAAAACCGATATTGAAAAACCGATATTGAATCCGATAATAGAACCGATATTGAAAAACCGATATTGAAAAACAAATATTGAAAAACTGATATCGAAAAACTAATATTGAAAAACCTATATCGAAAAACTGATATTGCAAAACCGATATTGAATCCGATATTAGAACCCATATTGAAAAACCGATATTGTAAAACAAATATTGAAAAACTGATATTGAAAAACCGATATTGAAAAAGCGATATTGTAAAACTGATATGGAAAAACCGATATTGAATCCGATAATAGAACCGATATTCAAAAACCGATATTGGAGAACAAATATTGAAAAACTGATATCGAAAAACTGATATTGAAAAACCGATATTGTAAAACAAATATTGAAAAACTGATATCGAAAAACTGATATTGAAAAACCGATATTGAAAAACCTATATCGAAAAACTGATATTGCAAAACCGATATTGAATCCGATATGAGAACCGATATTGTAAAACAAATATTGAAAAACTGATATCGAAAAACTGATATTGAAAAACCGATATTAAAAAACTGATATCGAAAAACTGATATTGAAAAACCGATATTGAAAAACCGATATTGAAACCGATATTAGAACCGATATTGAAAAACCGATATTGAAAAAATTATATCGAAAAACTGATATTGCAAAACCGATATTGAAAAACCTATATCGAAAAACTGATATTGCAAAACCGATATTGAAAAACCTATATCGAAAAACTGATATTGCAAAACCGATATTGAAAAACCTATATCGAAAAACTGATATTGCAAAACCGATATTGAATCCGATATTAGAACCGATATTGTAAAACAAATATTGAAAAACTGATATCGAAAAACTGATATTGAAAAACCGATATTAAAAAACTGATATCGAAAAACTGATATTGAAAAACCGATATTGAAAAACCGATATTGAAACCGATATTAGAACCGATATTGAAAAACCGATATTGAAAAACCTATATCGAAAAACTGATATTGCAAAACCGATATTGAATCCGATATTAGAACCGATATTGAAAAACCGATATTGTAAAACAAATATTGAAAAACTGATATTGAAAAACCGATTTTGAAAAACAAATATTGAAAAACCTATATCGAAAAACTGATATTGCAAAACCGATATTGAATCCGATATTAGAACCGATATTGAAAAACCGATATTGTAAAACAAATATTGAAAAACTGATATTGAAAAACCGATATTGAATCCGATATTAGAACCGATATTGAAAAACCGATATTGTAAAACAAATATTGAAAAACTGATATTGAAAAACCGATTTTGAAAAACAAATATTGAAAAACCTATATCGAAAAACTGATATTGCAAAACCGATATTGAATCCGATATTAGAACCGATATTGAAAAACCGATATTGTAAAACAAATATTGAAAAACTGATATTGAAAAACCGATATTGAAAAAGCGATATTGTAAAACTGATATTGAAAAACCGATATTGAAAAACCGATATTGAAACCGATATTAGAACCGATATTGAAAAACCGATATTGAAAAACCGATATTGAAAAACCTATATAGAAAAACTGATATTGCAAAACCGATATTGAATCCGATATTAGAACCGATATTAAAAAACCGATATTGTAAAACAAATATTGAAAAACTGATATTGAAAAACCGATATTGAAAAACCGATATTGAATCCGATATTAGAACCGATATTGAAAAACCGATATTGTAAAACAAATATTGAAAAACTGATATTGAAAAACCGATATTGAATCCGATAATAGAACCGATATTCAAAAACCGATATTGGAGAACAAATATTGAAAAACTGATATCGAAAAACTGATATTGAAAAACCAATATCGAAAAACTGATATTGCAAAACCGATATTGAATCCGATATTAGAACCGATATTGAAAAACCGATATTGAAAAACTGATATCGAAAAACTGATATTGAAAAACCGATATTGAAAAAGCGATATTGTAAAACCAATATTGAAAAACTTATATCGAAAAACTGATATTGCAAAACCGATATTGAATCCGATATTAGAACCGATATTGTAAAACAAATATCGAAAAACTGATATTGAAAAACCGATATTGAAAAAGCGATATTGTAAAACAAATATTGAAAAACTGATATCGAAAAACTGATATTGAAAAACCGATATTGAAAAACCTATATCGAAAAACTGATATTGCAAAACCGATATTGAATCCGATATTAGAACCGATATTGTAAAACAAATATTGAAAAACTGATATCGAAAAACTGATATTGAAAAACCGATATTAAAAAACTGATATCGAAAAACTGATATTGAAAAACCGATATTGAAAAACCGATATTGAAACCGATATTAGAACCGATATTGAAAAACCGATATTGTAAAACAAATATTGAAAAACTGATATTGAAAAACCGATATTGAAAAAGCGATATTGTAAAACTGATATTGAGAAACCGATATTGAATCCGATAATAGAACCGATATTCAAAAACCGATATTGGAGAACAAATATTGAAAAACTGATATCGAAAAACTGATACTGAAAAACCAATATCGAAAAACTGATATTGCAAAACCGATATTGTAAAACAAATATTGAAAAACTGATATCGAAAAACTGATATTGAAAAACCGATATTGAAAAAGCGATATTGAATCCGATATTAGAACCGATATTGAAAAACCGATATTGTAAAACAAATATTGAAAAACTGATATTGAAAAACCGATATTGAATCCGATATTAGAACCGATATTGAAAAACCGATATTGTAAAACAAATATTGAAAAACTGATATTGAAAAACCGATTTTGAAAAACAAATATTGAAAAACCTATATCGAAAAACTGATATTGCAAAACCGATATTGAATCCGATATTAGAACCGATATTGAAAAACCGATATTGTAAAACAAATATTGAAAAACTGATATTGAAAAACCGATATTGAAAAAGCGATATTGTAAAACTGATATTGAAAAACCGATATTGAAAAACCGATATTGAAACCGATATTAGAACCGATATTGAAAAACCGATATTGAAAAACCGATATTGAAAAACCTATATAGAAAAACTGATATTGCAAAACCGATATTGAATCCGATATTAGAACCGATATTAAAAAACCGATATTGTAAAACAAATATTGAAAAACTGATATTGAAAAACCGATATTGAAAAACCGATATTGAATCCGATATTAGAACCGATATTGAAAAACCGATATTGTAAAACAAATATTGAAAAACTGATATTGAAAAACCGATATTGAATCCGATAATAGAACCGATATTCAAAAACCGATATTGGAGAACAAATATTGAAAAACTGATATCGAAAAACTGATATTGAAAAACCAATATCGAAAAACTGATATTGCAAAACCGATATTGAATCCGATATTAGAACCGATATTGAAAAACCGATATTGAAAAACTGATATCGAAAAACTGATATTGAAAAACCGATATTGAAAAAGCGATATTGTAAAACCAATATTGAAAAACTTATATCGAAAAACTGATATTGCAAAACCGATATTGAATCCGATATTAGAACCGATATTGTAAAACAAATATCGAAAAACTGATATTGCAAAACCGATATTGAATCCGATATTAGAACCGATATTGAAAAACCGATATTGAAAAACAAATATTGAAAAACTGATATCGAAAAACTGATATTGAAAAACCGATATTGAAAAAGCGATATTGTAAAACTGATATGGAAAAACCGATATTGACTCCGATAATAGAACCGATATTGAAAAACCGATATTGAAAAACAAATATTGAAAAACTGATATCGAAAAACTAATATTGAAAAACCTATATCGAAAAACTGATATTGCAAAACCGATATTGAATCCGATATTAGAACCGATATTGAAAAACCGATATTGTAAAACAAATATTGAAAAACTGATATTGAAAAACCGATATTGAAAAAGCGATATTGTAAAACTGATATGGAAAAACCGATATTAGAACCGATAATAGAACCGATATTCAAAAACCGATATTGTAAAACAAATATTGAAAAACTGATATCGAAAAACTGATATTGTAAAACAAATATCGAAAAACTGATATTGCAAAACCGATATTGAATCCGATATTAGAACCGATATTGAAAAACCGATATTGAAAAACAAATATTGAAAAACTGATATTGAAAAACTGATATCGAAAAACTGATATTGCAAAACTGATATTGAAAAACCGATATTCAATCCGATATTAGAACCGATATTGAAAAACCGATATTGAAAAACTGATATTGAAAAACCGATATTGAAAAAGCGATATTGTAAAACCAATATTGAAAAACTTATATCGAAAAACTGATATTGCAAAACCGATATTGAAAAACAAATATTGAAAAACTGATATCGAAAAACTGATATTGAAAAACCGATATTGAAAAAGCGATATTGTAAAACTGATATGGAAAAACCGATATTGAATCCGATAATAGAACCGATATTGAAAAACCGATATTGAAAAACAAATATTGAAAAACTGATATCGAAAAACTAATATTGAAAAACCTATATCGAAAAACTGATATTGCAAAACCGATATTGAATCCGATATTAGAACCCATATTGAAAAACCGATATTGTAAAACAAATATTGAAAAACTGATATTCAAAAACCGATATTGGAGAACAAATATTGAAAAACTGATATCGAAAAACTGATATTGAAAAACCAATATCGAAAAACTGATATTGCAAAACCGATATTGAATCCGATATTAGAACCGATATTGAAAAACCGATATTGAAAAACTGATATCGAAAAACTGATATTGAAAAACCGATATTGAAAAAGCGATATTGTAAAACCAATATTGAAAAATTTATATCGAAAAACTGATATTGCAAAACCGATATTGAATCCGATAATAGAACCGATATTGTAAAACAAATATCGAAAAACTGATATTGCAAAACCGATATTGAATCCGATATTAGAACCGATATTGAAAAACCGATATTGAAAAACAAATATTGAAAAACTGATATTGAAAAACTGATATCGAAAAACTGATATTGCAAAACTGATATTGAAAAACCGATATTCAATCCGATATTAGAACCGATATTGAAAAACCGATATTGAAAAACTGATATCGAAAAACTGATATTGAAAAACCGATATTGAAAAAGCGATATTGTAAAACCAATATTGAAAAACTTATATCGAAAAACTGATATTGCAAAACCGATATTGAAAAACAAATATTGAAAAACCGATATTGAAAAAGCGATATTGTAAAACTGATATGGAAAAACCGATATTGAAAAACTGATATCGAAAAACTGATATTGAAAAACCGATATTGAAAAAGCGATATTGTAAAACCAATATTGAAAAACTTATATCGAAAAACTGATATAGCAAAACCGATATTGAAAAACAAATATTGAAAAACTGATATCGAAAAACTGATATTGAAAAACCGATATTGAAAAAGCGATATTGTAAAACTGATATGGAAAAACCGATATTGAATCCGATAATAGAACCGATATTGAAAAACCGATATTGAAAAACAAATATTGAAAAACTGATATCGAAAAACTAATATTGAAAAACCTATATCGAAAAACTGATATTGCAAAACCGATATTGAATCCGATATTAGAACCCATATTGAAAAACCGATATTGTAAAACAAATATTGAAAAACTGATATTCAAAAACCGATATTGGAGAACAAATATTGAAAAACTGATATCGAAAAACTGATATTGAAAAACCAATATCGAAAAACTGATATTGCAAAACCGATATTGAATCCGATATTAGAACCGATATTGAAAAACCGATATTCAATCCGATATTAGAACCGATATTGAAAAACCGATATTGAAAAACTGATATTGAAAAACCGATATTGAAAAAGCGATATTGTAAAACCAATATTGAAAAACTTATATCGAAAAACTGATATTGCAAAACCGATATTGAAAAACAAATATTGAAAAACTGATATCGAAAAACTGATATTGAAAAACCGATATTGAAAAAGCGATATTGTAAAACTGATATGGAAAAACCGATATTGAATCCGATAATAGAACCGATATTGAAAAACCGATATTGAAAAACAAATATTGAAAAACTGATATCGAAAAACTAATATTGAAAAACCTATATCGAAAAACTGATATTGCAAAACCGATATTGAATCCGATATTAGAACCCATATTGAAAAACCGATATTGTAAAACAAATATTGAAAAACTGATATTCAAAAACCGATATTGGAGAACAAATATTGAAAAACTGATATCGAAAAACTGATATTGAAAAACCAATATCGAAAAACTGATATTGCAAAACCGATATTGAATCCGATATTAGAACCGATATTGAAAAACCGATATTGAAAAACTGATATCGAAAAACTGATATTGAAAAACCGATATTGAAAAAGCGATATTGTAAAACCAATATTGAAAAATTTATATCGAAAAACTGATATTGCAAAACCGATATTGAATCCGATAATAGAACCGATATTGTAAAACAAATATCGAAAAACTGATATTGCAAAACCGATATTGAATCCGATATTAGAACCGATATTGAAAAACCGATATTGAAAAACAAATATTGAAAAACTGATATTGAAAAACTGATATCGAAAAACTGATATTGCAAAACTGATATTGAAAAACCGATATTCAATCCGATATTAGAACCGATATTGAAAAACCGATATTGAAAAACTGATATCGAAAAACTGATATTGAAAAACCGATATTGAAAAAGCGATATTGTAAAACCAATATTGAAAAACTTATATCGAAAAACTGATATTGCAAAACCGATATTGAAAAACAAATATTGAAAAACCGATATTGAAAAAGCGATATTGTAAAACTGATATGGAAAAACCGATATTGAAAAACTGATATCGAAAAACTGATATTGAAAAACCGATATTGAAAAAGCGATATTGTAAAACCAATATTGAAAAACTTATATCGAAAAACTGATATAGCAAAACCGATATTGAAAAACAAATATTGAAAAACTGATATCGAAAAACTGATATTGAAAAACCGATATTGAAAAAGCGATATTGTAAAACTGATATGGAAAAACCGATATTGAATCCGATAATAGAACCGATATTGAAAAACCGATATTGAAAAACAAATATTGAAAAACTGATATCGAAAAACTAATATTGAAAAACCTATATCGAAAAACTGATATTGCAAAACCGATATTGAATCCGATATTAGAACCCATATTGAAAAACCGATATTGTAAAACAAATATTGAAAAACTGATATTCAAAAACCGATATTGGAGAACAAATATTGAAAAACTGATATCGAAAAACTGATATTGAAAAACCAATATCGAAAAACTGATATTGCAAAACCGATATTGAATCCGATATTAGAACCGATATTGAAAAACCGATATTGAAAAACTGATATCGAAAAACTGATATTGAAAAACCGATATTGAAACAGCGATATTGTAAAACCAATATTGAAAAACTTATATCGAAAAACTGATATTGCAAAACCGATATTGAATCCGATAATAGAACCGATATTGTAAAACAAATATCGAAAAACTGATATTGCAAAACCGATATTGAATCCGATATTAGAACCGATATTGAAAAACCGATATTGAAAAACAAATATTGAAAAACTGATATTGAAAAACTGATATCGAAAAACTGATATTGCAAAACTGATATTGAAAAACCGATATTCAATCCGATATTAGAACCGATATTGAAAAACCGATATTGAAAAACTGATATCGAAAAACTGATATTGAAAAACCGATATTGAAAAAGCGATATTGTAAAACCAATATTGAAAAACTTATATCGAAAAACTGATATTGCAAAACCGATATTGAAAAACAAATATTGAAAAACTGATATCGAAAAACTGATATTGAAAAACCGATATTGAAAAAGCGATATTGTAAAACTGATATGGAAAAACCGATATTGAATCCGATAATAGAACCGATATTGAAAAACCGATATTGAAAAACAAATATTGAAAAACTGATATCGAAAAACTAATATTGAAAAACCTATATCGAAAAACTGATATTGCAAAACCGATATTGAATCCGATATTAGAACCGATATTGAAAAACCGATATTGTAAAACAAATATTGAAAAACTGATATTGAAAAACCGATATTGAAAAAGCGATATTGTAAAACTGATATGGAAAAACCGATATTGAATCCGATAATAGAACCGATATTGAAAAACCGATATTGAAAAACAAATATTGAAAAACTGATATCGAAAAACTAATATTGAAAAACCTATATCGAAAAACTGATATTGCAAAACCGATATTGAATCCGATATTAGAACCGATATTGAAAAACCGATATTGAAAAACAAATATTGAAAAACTGATATTGAAAAACTGATATCGAAAAACTGATATTGCAAAACTGATATTGAAAAACCGATATTCAATCCGATATTAGAACCGATATTGAAAAACCGATATTGAAAAAATGATATCGAAAAACTGATATTGCAAAACTGATATTGAAAAACCGATATTCAATCCGATATTAGAACCGATATTGAAAAACCGATATTGAAAAACTGATATCGAAAAACTGATATTGAAAAACCGATATTGAAAAAGCGATATTGTAAAACCAATATTGAAAAACTTATATCGAAAAACTGATATTGCAAAACCGATATTGAAAAACAAATATTGAAAAACTGATATCGAAAAACTGATATTGAAAAACCGATATTGAAAAAGCGATATTGTAAAACTGATATGGAAAAACCGATATTGAATCCGATAATAGATCCGATATTGAAAAACCGATATTGAAAAACAAATATTGAAAAACTGATATCGAAAAACTAATATTGAAACACCTATATCGAAAAACTGATATTGCAAAACCGATATTGAATCCGATATTAGAACCCATATTGAAAAACCGATATTGTAAAACAAATATTGAAAAACTGATATTGAAAAACCGATATTGAAAAAGCGATATTGTAAAACTGATATGGAAAAACCGATATTGAATCCGATAATAGAACCGATATTCAAAAACCGATATTGGAGAACAAATATTGAAAAACTGATATCGAAAAACTGATATTGAAAAACCGATATTGTAAAACAAATATTGAAAAACTGATATCGAAAAACTGATATTGAAAAACCGATATTGAAAAACCTATATCGAAAAACTGATATTGCAAAACCGATATTGAATCCGATATGAGAACCGATATTGTAAAACAAATATTGAAAAACTGATATCGAAAAACTGATATTGAAAAACCGATATTAAAAAACTGATATGGAAAAACTGATATTGAAAAACCGATATTGAAAAACCGATATTGAAACCGATATTAGAACCGATATTGAAAAACCGATATTGAAAAACCTATATCGAAAAACTGATATTGCAAAACCGATATTGAAAAACCTATATCGAAAAACTGATATTGCAAAACCGATATTGAAAAACCTATATCGAAAAACTGATATTGCAAAACCGATATTGAATCCGATATTAGAACCGATATTGTAAAACAAATATTGAAAAACTGATATCGAAAAACTGATATTGAAAAACCGATATTGAATCCGATAATAGAACCGATATTCAAAAACCGATATTGGAGAACAAATATTGAAAAACTGATATCGAAAAACTGATATCGAAAAACTGATATTGAAAAACCGATATTGAAAAACCGATATTGAAACCGATATTAGAACCGATATTGAAAAACCGATATTGAAAAACCTATATCGAAAAACTGATATTGCAAAACCGATATTGAATCCGATATTAGAACCGATATTGAAAAACCGATATTGTAAAACAAATATTGAAAAACTGATATTGAAAAACCGATTTTGAAAAACAAATATTGAAAAACCTATATCGAAAAACTGATATTGCAAAACCGATATTGAATCCGATATTAGAACCGATATTGAAAAACCGATATTGTAAAACAAATATTGAAAAACTGATAATGAAAAACCGATATTGAATCCGATATTAGAACCGATATTGAAAAACCGATATTGTAAAGCAAATATTGAAAAACTGATATTGAAAAACCGATTTTGAAAAACAAATATTGAAAAACCTATATCGAAAAACTGATATTGCAAAACCGATATTGAATCCGATATTAGAACCGATATTGAAAAACCGATATTGTAAAACAAATATTGAAAAACTGATATTGAAAAACCGATATTGAAAAAGCGATATTGTAAAACTGATATTGAAAAACCGATATTGAAAAACCGATATTGAAACCGATATTAGAACCGATATTGAAAAACCGATATTGAAAAACCGATATTGAAAAACCTATATAGAAAAACTGATATTGCAAAACCGATATTGAATCCGATATTAGAACCGATATTAAAAAACCGATATTGTAAAACAAATATTGAAAAACTGATATTGAAAAACCGATATTGAAAAACCGATATTGAATCCGATATTAGAACCGATATTGAAAAACCGATATTGAAAAACTGATATCGAAAAACTGATATTGAAAAACCGATATTGAAAAAGCGATATTGTAAAACCAATATTGAAAAACTTATATCGAAAAACTGATATTGCAAAACCGATATTGAATCCGATATTAGAACCGATATTGTAAAACAAATATCGAAAAACTGATATTGCAAAACCGATATTGAATCCGATATTAGAACCGATATTGAAAAACCGATATTGAAAAGCAAATATTGAAAAACTGATATTGAAAAACTGATATCGAAAAACTGATATTGCAAAACTGATATTGAAAAACCGATATTCAATCCGATATTAGAACCGATATTGAAAAACCGATATTGAAAAACTGATATCGAAAAACTGATATTGAAAAACCGATATTGAAAAAGCGATATTGTAAAACCAATATTGAAAAACTTATATCGAAAGCTGATATTGCAAAACCGATATTGAAAAACAAATATTGAAAAACTGATATCGAAAAACTGATATTGAAAAACCGATATTGAAAAAGCGATATTGTAAAACTGATATGGAAAAACCGATATTGAATCCGATAATAGAACCGATATTGAAAAACCGATATTGAAAAACAAATATTGAAAAACTGATATCGAAAAACTAATATTGAAAAACCTATATCGAAAAACTGATATTGCAAAACCGATATTGAATCCGATATTTGAACCGATATTGAAAAACCGATATTGTAAAACAAATATTGAAAAACTGATATTGAAAAAGCGATATTGAAAAAGCGATATTGTAAAACTGATATGGAAAAACCGATATTGAATCCGATAATAGAACCTATATTCAAAAACCGATATTGGAGAACAAATATTGAAAAACTGATATTGAAAAACTGATATTGAAAAACCGATATTGGAGAACAAATATTGAAAAACTGATATTGAAAAACTGATATTGAAAAACCGATATTGTAAAACAAATATTGAAAAACTGATATCGAAAAACTGATATTGAAAAACCGATATTGAAAAACCTATATCGAAAAACTGATATTGCAAAACCGATATTGAATCCGATATTAGAACCGATATTGTAAAACAAATATTGAAAAACTGATATCGAAAAACTGATATTGAAAAACCGATATTAAAAAACTGATATCGAAAAACTGATATTGAAAAACCGATATTGAAAAACCGATATTGAAACCGATATTAGAACCGATATTGAAAAACCGATATTGTAAAACAAATATTGAAAAACTGATATTGAAAAACCGATATTGAAAAAGCGATATTGTAAAACTGATATTGAGAAACCGATATTGAATCCGATAATAGAACCGATATTCAAAAACCGATATTGGAGAACAAATATTGAAAAACTGATATCGAAAAACTGATATTGAAAAACCAATATCGAAAAACTGATATTGCAAAACCGATATTGTAAAACAAATATTGAAAAACTGATATCGAAAAACTGATATTGAAAAACCGATATTGAAAAAGCGATATTGAATCCGATATTAGAACCGATATTGAAAAACCGATATTGTAAAACAAATATTGAAAAACTGATATTGAAAAACCGATATTGAATCCGATATTAGAACCGATATTGAAAAACCGATATTGTAAAACAAATATTGAAAAACTGATATTGAAAAACCGATTTTGAAAAACAAATATTGAAAAACCTATATCGAAAAACTGATATTGCAAAACCGATATTGAATCCGATATTAGAACCGATATTGAAAAACCGATATTGTAAAACAAATATTGAAAAACTGATATTGAAAAACCGATATTGAAAAAGCGATATTGTAAAACTGATATTGAAAAACCGATATTGAAAAACCGATATTGAAACCGATATTAGAACCGATATTGAAAAACCGATATTGAAAAACCGATATTGAAAAACCTATATAGAAAAACTGATATTGCAAAACCGATATTGAATCCGATATTAGAACCGATATTAAAAAACCGATATTGTAAAACAAATATTGAAAAACTGATATTGAAAAACTGATATCGAAAAACTGATATTGCAAAACTGATATTGAAAAACCGATATTCAATCCGATATTAGAACCGATATTGAAAAACCGATATTGAAAAACTGATATCGAAAAACTGATATTGAAAAACCGATATTGAAAAAGCGATATTGTAAAACCAATATTGAAAAACTTATATCGAAAAACTGATATTGCAAAACCGATATTGAAAAACAAATATTGAAAAACTGATATCGAAAAACTGATATTGAAAAACCGATATTGAAAAAGCGATATTGTAAAACTGATATGGAAAAACCGATATTGAATCCGATAATAGAACCGATATTGAAAAACCGATATTGAAAAACAAATATTGAAAAACTGATATCGAAAAACTAATATTGAAAAACCTATATCGAAAAACTGATATTGCAAAACCGATATTGAATCCGATATTAGAACCGATATTGAAAAACCGATATTGTAAAACAAATATTGAAAAACTGATATTGAAAAAGCGATATTGAAAAAGCGATATTTTAAAACTGATATGGAAAAACCGATATTGAATCCGATAATAGAACCTATATTCAAAAACCGATATTGGAGAACAAATATTGAAAAACCGATATTGAAAAACTGATATTGAAAAACCGATATTGTAAAACAAATATTGAAAAACTGATATCGAAAAACTGATATTGAAAAACCGATATTGAAAAACCTATATCGAAAAACTGATATTGCAAAACCGATATTGAATCCGATATTAGAACCGATATTGTAAAACAAATATTGAAAAACTGATATCGAAAAACTGATATTGAAAAACCGATATTAAAAAACTGATATCGAAAAACTGATATTGAAAAACCGATATTGAAAAACCGATATTGAAACCGATATTAGAACCGATATTGAAAAACCGATATTGAAAAACCGATATTGAAAAACCTATATCGAAAAACTGATATTGCAAAACCGATATTGAAAAACCTATATCGAAAAACTGATATTGCAAAACCGATATTGAATCCGATATTAGAACCGATATTGTAAAACAAATATTGATAAACTGATATCGAAAAACTGATATTGAAAAACCGATATTAAAAAACTGATATCGAAAAACTGATATTGAAAAACCGATATTGAAAAACCGATATTGAAACCGATATTAGAACCGATATTGAAAAACCGATATTGAAAAACCTATATCGAAAACCTGATATTGCAAAACCGATATTGAATCCGATATTAGAACCGATATTGAAAAACCGATATTGTAAAACAAATATTGAAAAACTGATATTGAAAAACCGATTTTGAAAAACAAATATTGAAAAACCTATATCGAAAAACTGATATTGCAAAACCGATATTGAATCCGATATTAGAACCGATATTGAAAAACCGATATTGCAAAACAAATATTGAAAAACTGATATTGAAAAACCGATATTGAAAAAGCGATATTGTAAAACTGATATTGAAAAACCGATATTGAAAAACCGATATTGAAACCGATATTAGAACCGATATTGAAAAACCGATATTGAAAAACCGATATTGAAAAACCTATATAGAAAAACTGATATTGCAAAACCGATATTGAATCCGATATTAGAACCGATATTAAAAAACCGATATTGTAAAACAAATATTGAAAAACTGATATTGAAAAACCGATATTGAAAAACCGATATTGAATCCGATATTAGAACCGATATTGAAAAACCGATATTGTAAAACAAATATTGAAAAACTGATATTGAAAAACCGATATTGAAAAAGCGATATTGTAAAACTGATATTGAGAAACCGATATTGAATCCGATAATAGAACCGATATTCAAAAACCGATATTGGAGAACAAATATTGAAAAACTGATATCGAAAAACTGATATTGAAAAACCAATATCGAAAAACTGATATTGCAAAACCGATATTGAAAAACAAATATTGAAAAACTGATATCGAAAAACTGATATTGAAAAACCGATATTGAAAAAGCGATATTGTAAAACTGATATGGAAAAACCGATATTGAATCCGATAATAGAACCGATATTGAAAAACCGATATTGAAAAACAAATATTGAAAAACTGATATCGAAAAACTAATATTGAAAAACCTATATCGAAAAACTGATATTGCAAAACCGATATTGAATCCGATATTAGAACCGATATTGAAAAACCGATATTGAAAAACAAATATTGAAAAACTGATATTGAAAAACTGATATCGAAAAACTGATATTGCAAAACTGATATTGAAAAACCGATATTCAATCCGATATTAGAACCGATATTGAAAAACCGATATTGAAAAAATGATATCGAAAAACTGATATTGAAAAACCGATATTGAAAAAGCGATATTGTAAAACCAATATTGAAAAACTTATATCGAAAAACTGATATTGCAAAACCGATATTGAAAAACAAATATTGAAAAACTGATATCGAAAAACTGATATTGAAAAACCGATATTGAAAAAGCGATATTGTAAAACTCATATGGAAAAACCGATATTGAATCCGATAATAGAACCGATATTGAAAAACCGATATTGAAAAACAAATATTGAAAAACTGATATCGAAAAACTAATATTGAAAAACCTATATCGAAAAACTGATATTGCAAAACCGATATTGAATCCGATATTAGAACCGATATTGAAAAACCGATATTGTAAAACAAATATTGAAAAACTGATATTGAAAAACCGATATTGAAAAAGCGATATTGTAAAACTGATATGGAAAAACCGATATTGAATCCGATAATAGAACCGATATTGAAAAACCGATATTGTAAAACAAATATTGAAAAACTGATATTGAAAAACCGATATTGAAAAAGCGATATTGTAAAACTGATATTGAAAAACCGATATTGAAAAACCGATATTGAAACCGATATTAGAACCGATATTGAAAAACCGATATTGAAAAACCGATATTGAAAAACCTATATAGAAAAACTGATATTGCAAAACCGATATTGAATCCGATATTAGAACCGATATTAAAAAACCGATATTGTAAAACAAATATTGAAAAACTGATATTGAAAAACCGATATTGAAAAACCGATATTGAATCCGATATTAGAACCGATATTGAAAAACCGATATTGTAAAACAAATATTGAAAAACTGATATTGAAAAAGCGATATTGAAAAAGCGATATTGTAAAACTGATATTGAGAAACCGATATTGAATCCGATAATAGAACCGATATTCAAAAACCGATATTGGAGAACAAATATTGAAAAACTGATATCGAAAAACTGATATTGAAAAACCAATATCGAAAAACTGATATTGCAAAACCGATATTGTAAAACAAATATTGAAAAACTGATATTGAAAAACCGATATTGAAAAACCGATATTGAATCCGATATTAGAACCGATATTGAAAAACCGATATTGTAAAACAAATATTGAAAAACTGATATTGAAAAACCGATATTGAAAAAGCGATATTGTAAAACTGATATGGAAAAACCGATATTGAATCCGATAATAGAACCGATATTGAAAAACCGATATTGAAAAACAAATATTGAAAAACTGATATTGAAAAACCGATATCGAAAAACTGATATTGAAAAACCGATATTGAAAAACCGATATTGAATCCGATATTAGAACCGATATTGAAAAACCGATATTGTAAAACAAATATTGAAAAACTGATATTGAGAAACCGATATTGAATCCGATAATAGAACCGATATTCAAAAACCGATATTGGAGAACAAATATTGAAAAACTGATATTGAAAAACTGATATCGAAAAACTGATATTGCAAAACTGATATTGAAAAACCGATATTCAATCCGATATTAGAACCGATATTGAAAAACCGATATTGAAAAACTGATATCGAAAAACTGATATTGAAAAACCGATATTGAAAAAGCGATATTGTAAAACCAATATTGAAAAACTTATATCGAAAAACTGATATTGCAAAACCGATATTGAATCCGATATTAGAACCGATATTGTAAAACAAATATCGAAAAACTGATATTGCAAAACCGATATTGAATCCGATATTAGAACCGATATTGAAAAACCGATATTGAAAAACAAATATTGAAAAAC
>NW_027487056.1:2500-18016 GCF_050908995.1 Andrena cerasifolii | reverse complement strand
CCAACGAACCAACGAACCACGAACCAACGAACCAACGAACCAACGAAACCACCCAACGAACAACCGAACCAACGAACCAACGAACCAACGAACCAACGAACAGCGAACAAAGGAACAAACGAACCAACGAACCAAACGAACAAGAAAGAAAGAAACAATGAAACAAAAGAACCAACGAACCAACGAACCAACGAACCAACGAACCAACGAACAAACGAACATACGAACAAAGAACAAAGAAAGAAACAAACAAAGAAACAAACGAACCAACGAACCAACGAACCAACGAACCAACGAACCAACGAACAAACGAAAACGAATCACGAATCAACGAACCAACGAACCAACGAACCAACGAACCAACGAACCAACGAACCAACGAACCAACGAACCAACGAACCAACGAACCAACGAACCAACGAACCAACGAACCAACGAACCAACGAACCAACGAACCAACGAACCAACGAACAACGAACCAACGAACCAACGAACGACGAACCAACGAACCAACGAACCAACGAACCAACGAACCAACGAACAAACGAACCAACGAACAAACGAACAAAGAAAGAAAGAAACAAAGAAACAAACGAACCAACGAACCAACGAACCAGCGAACAAACGAACAAACGAACAAACGAACAAACGAACAAACGAACAAACGAACAAACGAACAAACAATCCAACGAACCAACGAACCAACGAACCAACGAACCAACGAACCAACGAACCAACGAACCAACGAACCAACGAACCAACGAACCAGCGAACAAACGAACAAACGAACAAACGAACAAACGAACAAACGAACAAACGAACAAACGAACAAACGAACAAACGAACAAAGAAAGAAAGAAACAAAGAAACAAACGAACCAACGAACCAACGAACCAGCGAACAAACGAACAAACGAACAAACGAACAAACGAACAAGACAACGAACAAACGAACAAACAATCCAACGAACCAACGAACCAACGAACAAACGAACAAACGAACAAAGAAAGAAAGAAACAAAGAAAACAAACGAACCAACGAACCAACGAACCAACGAACCAACGAACCAACGAACCAACGAACCAACGAACCAACGAACCAACGAACCAACGAACCAACGAACCAACGAACCAACGAACCAACGAACCAGCGAACAAACGAACAAACGAGCAAACGAACAAACGAACAAACGAACAAACGAACAAAGAAAGAAAGAAACAAAGAAACAAACGAACCAACGAACCAACGAACCAACGAACCAACGAACGAACGAACCAACGAACCAACGAACCAACGAACCAACGAACCAACGAACAAACGAACCAACGAACAAACGAACAAACGAACAAAGAAAGAAAGAAACAAAGAAACAAACGAACCAACGAACCAACGAATCAACGAATCAACGAATCAACGAACCAACGAACCAACGAACCAACGAACCAACGAACCAACGAACCAACGAACCAACGAACCAACGAACCAACGACCAACGAACCAACGAACCAACGAACCAACGAACCAACGAAACAACGAACCAACGAACCAACGAACCAACGAACCAACGAACCAACGAAACCAACGAACCAACGAACCAACGAACCAACGAACCAACGAACCAACGAACCAACGAACCAACGAACCAACGAACCAACGAACCAACGAACCAACGAACCAACGAACCAGCGAACAAACGAACAAACGAACAAAGAAAGAAAGAAACAAAGAAACAAACGAACCAACGAACCAACGAACCAACGAACCAACGAACCAACGAACCAACGAACCAACGAACCAACGAACCAACGAACCAACGAACCAACGAACCAACGAACCAACGAACCAACGAACCAACGAACCAACGAACCAACGAACCAACGAACCAACGAACCTACGAACCAACGAACCAACGAACCAACGAACCAACGAACCAACGACCAACGAACCAACGAACCAACGAACCAACGAACCAACCAACCAACGAACCAACGAACCAACGAACCAACGAACCAACGAACCAACGAACCAACGAACCAACGAACCAAGGAACCAACGAACCAACGAACCAACGAACCAACGAACCAACGAACAAACGAACAAACGAACAAACGAACAAACGAACAAAGAAAGAAAGAAACAAAGAAACAAACGAACCAACGAACCAACGAACCAGCGAACAAACGAACAAACGAACAAACGAACAAACGAACAAACGAACAAACGAACAAACAATCCAACCGAACCAACGAACCAACGAACAAACGAACAAACGAACAAAGAAAGAAAGAAACAAAGAAACAAACGAACAACGAACCAACGAACCAACGAACCAACGAACCAACGAACCAACGAACCAACGAACCAACGAACCAACGAACCAACGAACCAACGAACCAACGAACCAACGAACCAACGAACCAACGAACCAACGAACCAACGAACCAGCGAACAAACGAACAAACGAGCAAACGAACAAACGAACAAACGAACAAACGAACAAAGAAAGAAAGAAACAAAGAAACAAACGAACCAACGAACCAACGAACCAACGAACCAACGAACGAACGAACCAACGAACCAACGAACCAACGAACCAACGAACCAACGAACAAACGAACCAACGAACAAACGAACAAACGAACAAAGAAAGAAAGAAACAAAGAAACAAACGAACCAACGAACCAACGAATCAACGAATCAACGAACCAACGAACCAACGAACCAACGAACCAACGAACCAACGAACCAACGAACCAACGAACCAACGAACCAACGAACCAACGAACCAACGAACCAACGAACCAACGAACCAACGAACCAACGAACCAACGAAACAACGAACCAACGAACCAACGAACCAACGAACCAAGGAACCAACGAACCAACGAACCAACGAACCAACGAACCAACCAACCAACGAACCAACGAACCAACGAACCAACGAACCAACGAACCAACGAACCAACGAACCAACGAACCAACGAACCAACGAACCAAGGAACCAACGAACCAACGAACCAACGAACCAACGAACCAACGAACAAACGAACAAACGAACAAACGAACAAACGAACAAACGAACAAACGAACAAAGAAAGAAAGAAACAAAGAAACAAACGAACCAACGAACCAACGAACCAGCGAACAAACGAACAAACGAACAAACGAACAAACGAACAAACGAACAAACGAACAAACGAACAAACAATCCAACGAACCAACGAACCAACGAACAAACGAACAAACGAACAAAGAAAGAAAGAAACAAAGAAACAAACGAACCAAACGAACCAACGAACCAACGAACCAACGAACCAACGAACCAACGAACCAACGAACCAACGAACCAACGAACCAACGAACCAACGAACCAACGAACCAACGAACCAACGAACCAACGAACCAACGAACCAGCGAACAAACGAACAAACGAGCAAACGAACAAACGAACAAACGAACAAACGAACAAAGAAAGAAAGAAACAAAGAAACAAACGAACCAACGAACCAACGAACCAACGAACCAACGAACGAAAGAACCAACGAACCAACGAAACAACGAACCAACGAACCAACGAACCAACGAACCAACGAACAAACGAACAAACGAACAAAGAAAGAAAGAAACAAAGAAACAAACGAACCAACGAACCAACGAATCAACGAATCAACGAACCAACGAACCAACGAACCAACGAACCAACGAACCAACGAACCAACGAACCAACGAACCAACGAACCAACGAACCAACGAACCAACGAACCAACGAACCAACGAACCAACGAACCAACGAACCAACGAACCAACGAACCAACGAACAACGAGCCAACGAACCAACGAGCCAACGAACCAACGAACCAACGAACCAACGAACCAACGAACCAACGAACCAACGAACCAACGACCCAACGAACCAACGAACCAACGAACCAACGAACCAACGAACCAACGACAGCGAACCAACGAACCAGCGAACAAACGAACAAACGAACAAACGTACAAACGAACAAAGAAAGAAAGAAACAAAGAAACAAACGAACCAACGAACCAACGAACCAACGAACCAACGAACCAACGAACCACGAACCAACGAACCAACGAACCAACGAACCAACGAACCAACGAACCAACGAACCAACGAACCAACGAACCAACGAACCAACGAACCAACGAACCAACGAACCAACGAACCAACGAACCAACGAACCAACGAACCTACGAACCAACGAACCAACGAACCAACGAACCAACGAACCAACGAACCAACGAACCAACGAAACCAACGAACCAACGAACCAACGAACCAACGAACCAACGAAACCAACGAACCAACGAACCAACGAACCAACGAACAAACGACAAACGAACCAACGAACAAACGAACAAACGAACCACAGAAAGAAAGAAACAAAGAAACAAACGAACCAACGAACCAACGAACCAACGAACCAACGAACCAGCGAACAAACGAACAAACGAACAAACGAACAAACGAACAAACGAACAAACGAACAAACGAACCAACGAACCAACGAACAAACGAACATACGAACAAACGAACAAAGAAAGAAAGAAACAAAGAAACAAACGAACCAACGAACCAACGAACCAACGAACCAACGAACCAACGAACCAACGAACCAACGAATCAACGAACCAACGAACCAACGAACCAACGAACCAACGAACCAACGAACAACGAACCAACGAACCAGCGAACAAACGAACAAACGAACAAACGAACAAACGAACAAACGAACAAACGAACCAACCGAACCAACGAACAAACAACAAAGAAAAGAAAGAAACAAAGAAACAATCGAACCAACGAACCAACGAACCAACGAACCAACGAACCAACGAACCAACGAACCAACGAACCAACGAACCAACGAACCAACGAACCAACGAACCAGCGAACAAACGAACAAACGAACAAACGAACAAACGAACAAACGAACAAACGAACAAACGAACAAACGAACCAACGAACAAACGACCAAACGAACAAACGAACAAAGAAAGAAAGAAACAAAGAAACAAACGAACCAACGAACCAACGAACCAACGAACCAACGAACCAACGAACCAACGAACCAACGAACCAACGAACCAACGAACCAGCGAACAAACGAACAAACGAACAAACGAACAAACGAACAAACGAACAAAGAAAGAAAGAAACAAAGAACAAACGAACCAACGAACCAACGAACATACGAAAAAACGAACAAAGAAAGAAAGAAACAAAGAAACAAACGAACCAACGAACCAACGAACCAACGAACCAACGAACAAACGAACAAAGAAAGAAAGAAACAAAGAAACAAACGAACCAACGAACCAACGAGCCAACGAACCAACGAACCAACGAACCAACGAACCAACGATCCAACGAACCAACGAACCAACGAACCAACGAACCAACGAACCAACGAACCAACGAACCAACGAACCAACGAATCAACGAACCAACGAACCAACGAACCAACGAACCAACGAACCAACGAACCAACGAACCAACGAACCAACGAACCAGCGAACAAACGAACAAACGAACAAACGAACAAACGAACAAACGAACAAACGAACAACGAACAAACGAACCAACGAACCAACGAAAAACAACAAACGAACAAAGAAAGAAAGAAACAAAGAAACAAACGAACCAACGAACCAACGAACCAACGAACCAACGAACCAACGAACCAACGAACCAGCGAACAAACGAACAAACGAGCAAACGAACAAACGAACAAACGAACAAACGAACAAAGAAAGAAAGAAACAAAGAAACAAACGAACCAACGAACCAACGAATCAACGAACAACGAACCAACGAACCAACGAACCAACGAACCAACGAACCAACGAACCAACGAACCAACGAACCAACGAACAAACGAACTAAGAAAGAAAGAAACAAAGAAACAAACGAACCAACGAACCAACGAGCCAACGAACCAACGAACCAACGAACCAACGAACCAACGATCCAACGAACCAACGAACCAACGAACCAACGAACCAACGAACCAACGAACCAACGAACCAACGAACCAACGAATCAACGAACCAACGAACCAACGAACCAACGAACCAACGAAACGAACCAACGAACCAACGAACCCAAACGAACCAACGAACCAACGAACCAACGAACCAACGAACCAACGAACCAACGAACCAACGAACCAACGAACCAAACGAACCAACGAACCAACGACTCAACGATCAACGAACCAACGAACCAACGAACCAACGAACCAACGAACCAACGAACCAACGAACCAACGAACCAACGAACCAACGAACCAACGAACCAGCGAACAAACGAACAAACGAACAAACGAACAAACGAACAAACGAACCAACGAACCAACGAACAAACGAACAAACGAACAAACGAACAAACGAACAAACGAACAATCGAACAAACGAACCAACGAACCAACGAACAAACGAACAAACGAACAAACGAACAAACGAACCAACGAACCAACGAACAAACGAACAAACGAACAAACGAACAATCGAACAAACGAACCAAGAAACCACGAACCAATGAACCAACGAACCAACGAACAAACGAACATACGAACAAACGAACAAAGAAAGAAAGAAACAAAGAAACAAACGAACCAACGAACCAACGAACCAACGAACCAACGAACCAACGAACCAACGAACCAACGAACCAACGAACCAACGAACCAACGAACCAACGAACCAACGAACCAACGAACCAACGAACCAACGAACCAACGAATCAACGAAACAACGAACCAACGAACCAACGAACCAACGAACCAACGAACCAACGAACCAACGAACCAACGAACCAACGAACCAACGAACCAACGAACCAACGAACCAACGAACCAACGAACCAACGAACCAGCGAACAAACGAACAAACGAACAAACGAACAAACGAACAAAGAAAGAAAGAAACAAAGAAACAAACGAACCAACGAACCAACGAACCAACGAACCAACGAACCAACGAACCAACGAACCTACGAACCAACGAACCAACGAACCAACGAACCAACGAAACCAACGAACCAACGAACCAGCGAACAAACGAACAAACGAACAAACGAACAAACGAACAAACGAACCAACGAACCAACGAACAAACGAACAAACGAACAAACGAACAAACGAACAAACGAACAAACGAACCAACGAACCAACGAAAAAACGAACAAACGAACCAACGAACCAACGAACCAACGAACCAACGAACCAACGAACCAACGAACAAACGAACAAACGAACAAACGAACAAACGAACAAACGAACAAACGAAACAAAGAAACAAACGAACCAACGAACCAACGAACCAGCGAACAAACGAACAAACGAACAACGAACAAACGAACAAACGAACAAACGAACAAACGAACAAACGAACAAACGAACAAACGAACCAACGAACCAACGAACCAACGAACCAACGAACCAACGAACCAACGAACCAACGAACCAACGAACCAACGAACCAACGAACCAACGAACCAACGATCCAACGAACCAACGAACCAACGAACCAGCGAACAATCGAACAAACGAACAAACGAACAAACGAACAAAGAAAGAAGAACAAAGAAACAAACGAACCAACGAACCAACGAACAACGAACCAACGAACCAACGAACCAACGAACCAACGAACCAACGAACAAACGAACAAACGAACAAAGAAAGAAAGAAACAAAGAAACAAACGAACCAACGAACCAACGAACCAACGAACCAACGAACCAACGAACCAACGAACCAGCGAACAAACGAACAAACGAGCAAACGAACAAACGAACAAACGAACAAACGAACCAACGAACCAACGAACCAACGAACCAACGAACCAACGAACCAACGAACCAACGAACCAACGAACCAACGAACCAACGAACCAACGAACCAACGAACCAACGAACCAACGAACCAACGAACCAGCGAACAAACGAACAAACGAACAAACGAACAAACGAACAAAGAAAGAAAGAAACAAAGAAACAAACGAACCAACGAACCAACGAACCAACGAACCAACGAACCAACGAACAAACGAACATACGAACAAACGAACAAAGAAAGAAAGAAACAAAGAAACAAACGAACCAACGAAGCAACGAACCAACGAACCAACGAACCAACGAACCAACGAACCAACGAACCAACGAACCAACGAACCAACGAACCAACGAAACAACGAATCAACGAACCAACGAACCAACGAACCAACGAACCAACGAACCAACGAACCAACGAACCAACGAACCAACGAACCAACGAAACAACGAACCAACGAACCAACGAACCAACGAACCAGCGAACAAACGAACAAACGAACAAACGAACAAACGAACAAAGAAAGAAAGAAACAAAGAAACAAACGAACCAACGAACCAACGAACCAACGAACCAACGAAACAACGAACCAACGAACCAACGAACCAACGAACCAACGAACCAACGAACCAACGAACCAACGAACCAACGAACCAACGAACCAACGAACCAACGAACCAACGAACCAACGAACCAACGAACCAACGAACCAACGAACCAACGAACCAACGAACCAACGAACCAACGAACCAACGAACCAACGAACCAACGAACCAACGAACCAACGAACCAACGAACCAACGAACCAACGAACCAACGAACCAACGAACCAGCGAACAATCGAACAAACGAACAAACGAACAAACGAACAAAGAAAGAAAGAAACAAAGAAACAAACGAACCAACGAACCAACGAACCAACGAACCAACGAACCAACGAACCAAAGAACAAACGAACATACGAACAAACGAACAAAGAAAGAAAGAAACAAAGAAACAAACGAACCAACGAACCAACGAACCAACGAACCAACGAACCAACGAACCAACGAACCAACGAACCAACGAACCAACGAACCAACGAACCAACGAACCAACGAACCAACGAACCAACGAACCAACGAACCAACGAACCAACGAACCAACGAACCAACGAACCAGCGAACAAACGAACAAACGAACAAACGAACACAGAAAGAAAGAAACAAAGAAATAAACGAACCAACGAACCAACGAACCAACGAACCAACGAACCAGCGAACAAACGAACAAACGAACAAACGAACAAACGAACAAACGAACAAACGAACAAACGAACAAACGAACAAACGAACCAACGAACCAACGAACCAACGAACATACGAACAAACGAACAAAGAAAGAAAGAAACAAAGAAACAAACGAACCAACGAACGAACAAACCAACGAACCAACGAACCAACGAACAAACGAACAAAGAAAGAAAGAAACAAAGAAACAAACGAACCAACGAACCAACGAGCCAACGAACCAACGAACCAACGAACCAACGAACCAACGATCCAACGAACCAACGAACCAACGAACCAACGAACCAACGAACCAACGAACCAACGAACCAACGAACCAACGAACCAACGAATCAACGAAGCAACGAACCAACGAACCAACGAACCAACGAACCAACGAACCAACGAATCAACGAACCAACGAACCAACGAACCAGCGAACAAACGAACAAACGAACAAACGAACAAACGAACAAACGCACAATCGAACAAACGAACCAACGAACCAACGAACCAACGAACCAACGAACCAACGAACCAGCGAACGAACGAACAAACGAGCAAACGAACAAACGAACAAACGAACAAACGAACAAAGAAAGAAAGAAACAAAGAAATAAACGAACCAACGAACCAACGAATCAACGAACCAACGAACCAACGAACCAACGAACCAACGAACCAACGAACCAACGAACCAGCGAACAAACGAACAAACGAACAAACGAACAAACGAACAAAGAAAGAAAGAAACAAAGAAACAAACGAACCAACGAACCAACGAACCAACGAACAAACGAACATACGAACAAACGAACAAAGAAAGAAAGAAACAAAGAAACAAACGAACCAACGAACCAACGAACCAACGAACCAACGAACCAACGAACCAACGAACCAACGAACCAACGAACCAACGAACCAACGAACCAACGAACCAACGAACCAACGAACCAACGAACCAACGAACCAACGAACCAACGAACCAGCGAACAAACGAACAAACGGACAAACGAACAAACGAACAAAGAAAGAAAGAAACAAAGAAACAAACGAACCAACGAACCAACGAACCAACGAACCAACGAACCAACGAACCAACGAACCAACGAACCAACGAACCAACGAACCAACGAACCAACGAACCAACGAACAAACGAACCAACGAACCAACGAACCAACGAACCAACGAACCAGCGAACAAACGAACAAACGAACAAACGAACAAACGAACAAACGAACAAACGAACAAACGAACAAACGAACAAACGAACAAACGAACCAACGAACCTACGAACAAACGAACATACGAACAAACGAACAAAGAAGAAAGAACAAAGAAACAAACGAACCAACGAACCAACGAACCAACGAACCAACGAACCAACGAACCAACGAACCAACGAACCAACGAACCAACGAACCAACGAACCAACGAACCAACGAACCAACGAACCAACGAACCAGCGAACAAACGAACAAACGAACAAACGAACAAACGAACAAACGAACAAACGAACCAACGAACCAACGAACAAACGAACAAAGAAAGAAAGAAACAAAGAAACAAACGAACCAACGAACCAACGAACCAACGAACCAACGAACCAACGAACCAAAGAACCAACGAACCAACGAACCAGCGAACAAACGAACAAACGAACAAACGAACAAACGAACAAACGAACAAACGAACAAACGAACCAACGAACAAACGAAGAAACGAAAAAACGAACATAGAAAGAAAGAAACAAAGAAACAAACGAACCAACGAACCAACGAACCAACGAACCAACGAACCAACGAACCAACGAACCAACGAACCAACGAACCAACGAACCAACGAACCAACGAACCAACGAACCAGCGAACAAACGAACAAACGAACAAACGAACAAACGAACAAAGAAAGAAAGAAACAAAGAAACAAACGAACCAACGAACCAACGAACATACGAACAAACGAACAAAGAAAGAAAGAAACAAAGAAACAAACGAACCAACGAACCAACGAACCAACGAACCAACGAACCAACGAACAAACGAACAAAGAAAGAAAGAAACAAAGAAACAAACGAACCAACGAACCAACGAGCCAACGAACCAACGAACCAACGAACCAACGAACCAACGATCCAACGAACCAACGAACCAACGAACCAACGAACCAACGAACCAACGAACCAACGAACCAACGAACCAACGAACCAACGAACCAACGAACCAACGAATCAACGAACCAACGAACCAACGAACCAACGAACCAACGAACCAACGAACCAACGAACCAACGAACCAACGAACCAGCGAACAAACGAACAAACGAACAAACGAACAAACGAACAAACGAACAATCGAACAAACGAACCAACGAACCAACGAACAAACGAACAAACGAACAAAGAAAGAAAGAAACAAAGAAACAAACGAACCAACGAACCAACGAACCAACGAACCAACGAACCAACGAACCAGCGAACAAACGAACAAACGAGCAAACGAACAAACGAACAAACGAACAAACGAACAAAGAAAGAAAGAAACAAAGAAACAAACGAACCAACGAACCAACGAATCAACGAACCAACGAACCAACGAACCAACGAACCAACGAACCAACGAACCAACGAACCAACGAACCAACGAACCAGCGAACAAACGAACAAACGAACAAACGAACAAACGAACAAACGAACAAACGAACAAACGAACCAACGAACCAACGAACAAACGAACAAACGAACAAACGAACAAACGAACCAACGAACCAACGAACAAACGAACAAACGAACAAACGAACAATCGAACAAACGAACCAACGAACCAACGAACAAACGAACAAACGAACAAACGAACAAACGAACAAAGAAACAAACGAACCAACGAACCAACGAACCAACGAACCAACGAACCAGCGAACCAACGAACCAACGAACCAACGACCCAACGAACCAACGAACCTACGAACCAACGAACCAACGAACCAACGAACCAACGAACCAACGAACCAACGAACCAACGAACCAACGAACCAGCGAACAAACGAACAAACGAACAAACGAACAAACGAACAAACGAACAAACGAACCAACGAACCAACGAACAAACGAACAAACGAACAAACGAACAAACGAACCAACGAACCAACGAACAAACGAACAAACGAACAAACGAACAATCGAACAAACGAACCAACGAACCAACGAACCAACGACCCAACGAACCAACGAACCTACGAACCAACGAACCAACGAACCAACGAACCAACGAACCAACGAACCAACGAACCAACGAACCAACGAACCAGCGAACAAACGAACAAACGAACAAACGAACAAACGAACAAACGAACAAACGAACAAACGAACCAACGAACCAACGAACAAACGAACAAACGAACAAAGAAAGAAAGAAACAAAGAAACAAACGAACCAACGAACCAACGAACCAACGAACCAACGAACCAACGAACCAACGAACCAACGAACCAACGAACCAACGAACCAACGAACCAACGAACCAACGAACCAGCGAACAAACGAACAAACGAACAAACGAACAAACGAACAAACGAACAAAGAAAGAAAGAAACAAAGAAACAAACGAACCAACGAACCAACGAACCAACGAACCAACGAACCAACGAACCAACGAACCAACGAACCAACGAACCAACGAACCAACGAACCAACGAACCAACGAACCAGCGAACAAACGAACAAACGAACAAACGAACAAACGAACAAACGAACAAACGAACCAACGAACCAACGAACAAACGAACAAACGAACAAACGAACAAACGAACAAACGAACAAACGAACAAACGAACAATCGAACAAACGAACCAACGAACCAACGAACAAACGAACAAACGAACAAACGAACAAACGAACCAACGAACCAACGAACAAACGAACAAACGAACAAACGAACAATCGAACAAACGAACCAACGAACCAACGAACAAACGAACAAACGAACAAACGAACAAAGAAAGAAAGAAACAAAGAAACAAACGAACCAACGAACCAACGAACCAACGAACCAACGAACCAACGAACCAGCGAACAAACGAACAAAGAAAGAAAGAAACAAAGAAACAAACGAACCAACGAACCAACGAACCAACGGACCAACGAACCAACGAACCATCGAACCAACGAACCAACGAACCAGCGAACAAACGAACAAACGAGCAAACGAGCAAACGAACAAACGAACAAACGAACAAAGAAAGAAAGAAACAAAGAAACAAACGAACCAACGAACCAACGAATCAACGAACCAACGAACCAACGAACCAACGAACCAACGAACCAACGAACCAACGAACCAACGAACCAACGAACCAACGAACCAACGAACAAAGAAAGAAAGAAACAAAGAAACAAACGAACCAACGAACCAACGAGCCAACGAACCAACGAACCAACGAACAAACGAACCAACGAACCATCGAACCAACGAACCAACGAACCAACGAACCAACGAACCAACGAACCAACGAACCAACGAACCAACGAACCAACGAACCAACGAACCAACGAACCAACGAACCAACGAACCAGCGAACAAACGAACAAACGAACAAACGAACAAACGAACAAACGAACAAAGAAAGAAAGAAACAAAGAATCAAACGAACCAACGAACCAACGAACCAACGAACCAACGAAACAACGAACCAACGAACCAACGAACCAACGAACCAACGAACCAACGAACCAACGAACCAACGAACCAACGAACCAACGAACCAACGAACCAACGAACCAACGAACCAACGAACCAACGAACCTACGAACCAACGAACCAACGAACCAACGAACCAACGAACCAACGAACCAACGAATCAACGAACCAACGAACCAACGAACAAACGAACAAACGAACAAACGAACAATCGAACAAACGAACCAACGAACCAACGAACAAACGAACAAACGAACAAACGAACAAACGAACAAAGAAACAAAGATACAAAGAAACAAACGAACCAACGAACCAACGAACCAACGAACCAACGAACCAGCGAACCAACGAACCAACGAACCAACGACCCAACGAACCAACGAACCTACGAACCAACGAACCAACGAACCAACGAACCAACGAACCAACGAACCAACGAACCAACGAACCAACGAACCAGCGAACAAACGAACAAACGAACAAACGAACAAACGAACAAACGAACAAACGAACCAACGAACCAACGAACAAACGAACAAACGAACAAACGAACAAACGAACCAACGAACCAACGAACAAACGAACAAACGAACAAACGAACAATCGAACAAACGAACCAACGAACCAACGAACAAACGAACAAACGAACAAACGAACAAAGAAAGAAAGAAACAAAGAAACAAACGAACCAACGAACCAACGAACCAACGAACCAACGAACCAACGAACCAACGAACCAACGAACCAACGAACCAACGAACCAGCGAACAAACGAACAAAGAAAGAAAGAAACAAAGAAACAAACGAACCAACGAACCAACGAACCAACGGACCAACGAACCAACGAACCAACGAACCAACGAACCAACGAACCAACGAACCAACGAACCAACGAACCAACGAACCAAAGAACCAGCGAACAAACGAACAAACGAACAAACGAACAAACGAACAAACGAACAAACGAACAAACGAACCAACGAACCAACGAACAAACGAACAAACGAACAAACGAACAAACGAACAATCGAACAAACGAACCAACGAACCAACGAACCAACGAACCAACGAACCAGCGAACCAGCGAACAAACGAACAAACGAACAAACGAACAAACGAACAAACGAACAAACGAACAAACGAACAAAGAAAGAAACAAACAAAGAACCAACGAACCAACGAACCAACGAACCAACGAACCAACGAATCAACGAACCAACGAACCAACGAACCAACGAATCAACGAACCAACGAACCAACGAACCAACGAACCAACGAACCAGCGAACAAACGAACAAACGAACAAACGAACAAACGAACAAAGAAAGAAAGAAACAAAGAAACAAACGAACCAACGAACCAACGAACCAACGAACCAACGAACCAACGAACCAACGAACCAACGAACCAACGAACCAACGAACCAACGAACCAACGAACCAACGAACCAACGACCCAACGAACCAACGAACCTACGAACCAACGAACCAACGAACCAACGAACCAACGAACCAACGAACCAACGAACCAACGAACCAACGAACCAGCGAACAAACGAACAAACGAACAAACGAACAAACGAACAAACGAACAAACGAACAAAGAAAGAAACAAACAAAGAACCAACGAACCAACGAACCAACGAACCAACGAACCAACGAATCAACGAACCAACGAACCAACGAACCAACGAAT